>NW_024885088.1:412618-453000 GCF_019232065.1 Centrocercus urophasianus | reverse complement strand
CTGCTGTGCTCAAGAGCTGATTTCCTTCTCAAACTGTATTTTTGTTTTTCTCTAAGCACCCCCACTTCCAGATCCTCGAAGTTGACAGGCTGCTTCCTGCTCCGTGATCTTTGAATCACAATGCGAATGCCAATCGCTATTCCCCTGTGAAATTAAATTAGGTATCAGAGCACAGTGTGAGCAGTTTCCCTAAGACACCAGCCCTAAAGAAACTGTACTCTCTCTTCCCCCAGCTGAAGAATGGAGTTATGAAAGTGGGGTCAAGTTAGTTATTACTCTTTATAGTCCGCAACCTCAACCAGTCTGCTCTGAGTCAGCTTAAAATAATTTCTCCACTTCCTTGTCATGAGTATAATGGTACCAAATTTAAAGAGTCCAATAATTCACTATATTTATTCGCGTGTTCTTCTGTAACCACTTAACACCATGTGAATTACAGCAATGCTTAACATACACAGAATACCATGATAAATCACCAGAACTTAGGGCATGTCATACAGCTGGAAAATCGGTAAGACAAGGGTAAGCAATATCAACACATGGCTTATTGAGCAGGAACAGGGGGTAGATGTGGTGTTGCTGTTTCATGCCTTTCAATAGCACTTTGTTAAGCTAGAAAATATTCACACTTGCAAAGATCATGGGGTTACATGTTCTTTTCAGACAGATGGCCCTCGGTAACTTAAATGCATCTTAGTCACTGCAGTGTTCTCTGAGCAAAGAAACACCACGGGGGCACGCTTAGAATCTGGAACTGGTAGAAAACAAAACATAATGTATGAAAAGCTGATTTGAGAGCAAAGGTTATTGCTCATTCTTGAGCCTATGGTAATCTCACGTCAGTTCAGGGGAGTTTTAAACCGTGATGTCTGAATTCAAACCAGACTTCTTAGCCTCCTTTCTGCATCACCGCAGAGCCCATGGGATCCAGCCAAGATTTTCACACTTGCTTCAGGGAAAAATAAAAAGCACTCCAACCTTTCATTTTCAGACAAAAGTGAGAATGTTGGAGACGTTCGTTTGACCTGAGAAACCAGTTCAAGTCCCATCTTGGTCATGTGCAATAAACAGAATGCTTCCGCTGCCACACACTTCCCAAATATCCATGTGTTCCCCTGTAGGCTTTGCAAGTTCATCCAGGATCACTTCTTCAAGGTCTCAGTCCACTAGAAATCTAATCACATGCTCCTCCTCTTCTGGTTTAGCTTTCAAACAAGGGCTGCTGCCAGAGGTACCACGTCAGTAGGGGACTGATCTGCCCTTCAAACACTGCCATAGCCCCTGCCCAGCTGCTGTGGGAATGGCTCAGGCACAGCAAAGTAAACCGTTTTAATCTTGTGCATCTGCTACAGTGTTCTCAGTCAAATATTCAAAAGTGTAAAGGACCAAGTCTCATCTCAATGCATAGGTCACATTGCAATCCAAGCTCCAGTGGTAGTGCCTGAAATCTTCAAAATCTAAATCCAAATAGCTGCTTTTCTATGCTAATATTTGTCACAGTGCAAGGCTTGCATATTTGTTCTGCAAGTTACGAAGCACCTGTACACAAGAGTCTATAAGTAACCTCTGAGCTAAGCTATAAGTCTTTTATTGCCCTAAATTCTCAGAAGTACTCTTCTGTCATTAGCAAGCAAGCAAACAAAAAGTAAGCAAACAACAACAACAAAATACTCTGCAAAGTACAACCATCTGGAAGCTTTCAATATTTGGTAGCCAAATGAATGCGAAGCAAAACTTTCGTCTATGCATGCTCCATATCAGGTCTGCTTAAGGTAACAATATCCCACAAAAGGCCCTCTGGGTCTCTAGAAGGTGCAGAGCATTCATTGCCTGTACAGTTAGCAAAAGCTTCAGACCACTTCTGGGAATGCAAATGAATGAGATCCACGTGACCTCAGTAATAAAAGGCTCCTGTCTCTTTGCAAAGCATTGAAATGCCATCTGGCAATTTAGTTGACGTCAGCAAGCGCTGAAAAACAACAACCGCCTCCTCCAAAAAAGCAAAAGCCATGGGCAGGAGGGGGAGGAATGCAGATTTCCTCCGTGTGTGTGCACTTCAGGCTGCTGTTCCCAAAAACCTGCAGTAGCAGCAGCGCTGCCAGCCCGCAGCCCTGTAACTCGGGGGCAGGCAGTGCAGGCAAGCACACTGTTCTCTCCTGCTCTTGCATCTGCAGATCTTGGGACAAAAAAGAAAAAAAAGAAAATACAAAAAGGAGTTTTTTTCTGTTCTCCTTAACCCGCTGGAGGTTTTCAGAGTATGTGATTAAGTCTCATCAAAGAGTTCTGTATCACTGAGCAGCCAGGAGTTCCCCACCACCAGCTGAAGACACAAAACATTAAGCCCTAAGCACTATACCCTCTCTTTTACTCTGCCTTGCCACTGTAAGGATGCTGCAAGTTTATATACAGGAAACAAACCTCTCACTGTAGACTACAGGGAAAGACAGAAGTTTTCAGCAACGCTCTGGTACATTTGCAACGTATGGAAAAAGCACCAGTAGTGTTACCTACTTTTGCCTAGGTTTCTTGCAAACTCATCTGGAACACAAGGAAGGAAGTTCTGTACAATGTATGTAAAATCTCATACAAATTTCTCATGATGACAAGCAAGAAATGACCCAAGACACTGTATAAAAGATATTCAAATCCTGCAGGGATAATATTGTAAGCTGCGGTTACTAATTTTACATTATATTTAATAGAAGGCATAGTATTGCTCCTAAGAATTACATGCCATGAGCACAGAACAAAAACATCACCACACATACAAAATATTAATGCACAGTGCTTACATTTTAAGTCCTTATTAAAGGTACATTCCCTGTGATGAGCTAAAATAGTGATATACTATCATATCTGCTTGTAAACTAAGCCAACTATTTGTATTAAAGGACCTTTTGCTGTTAGCGAAGGCTCCTCCAGTTATTTCTGACTTCCACAAACAATCCAATTAAAATGCAGGAAGGGGCAACAGCGCAGCACCAGAACCCAAACATCAGGAAGATGGATGTGTCCTCCATATGCTACATTTAAATCCTGAAGTGAGAAGCTTCTAAGTTACTTTTAGTGAGGGATGTAGAATGTTACGAAAGCTTTGAGAAAGAAACTGAATCTCCACAACAGTTTCTCAAAAGGAGACCCAGACCCACACCAACAGGGTGATGATGAGGAGGGAGAGATGAAGGGAAGAGGCCACACACAAGTTGTCTTGCTGAAGCCCTGTCACATAATGCATATTCCCAAGGCTCTGAAGGACCACATCTCCCTGACTACATATATAAAACCTGCCTGAAGCAATAATCCTTTTTTCCCCCTGCTCACTCCCCCTTTCTCCCTCCTCTACGTGTCCTTTTACTGAATGAAACCAAAGCATTTTTGCTTACAAAACCGCTCTTTGAATTCCTAATCTCTGCCTTAGTGCAATTTTTTTAAGAGCAAGTCAAAGCAGCACTGTGTAAATAACTGCAATGAGACAGCTCTGCCTGGAAATCGTAAAGTTTTCCTTGCTCACATCTTAAGCTTGAAAGTTTATGCTCAGTTCAGTTCAGCCAACCCAGAAATGAACAAAACTCTCAACAACTGACTACTGTCTGCCAGCTTATGGGCAGTTACAAGGGAAGTGTGTGTTTAATTGAGTTAGCTGTAAATCATCAGATTTATAGGAGTAAATCAGAGAATGAAGGGGAGATACAGCTATTTCCTGCTACCATTTCAGGTATAAATGCTTATAAGTAATAATTTTTTAATGATTTCATAAAATACATAAATAATAAAACCATCAATCTATAATTTGTGGGTATTGAGTTGAAGCTATAAGAAAATAAGCTTCCAGTTACAAAGGTGAGACCGCACACAGATTTTCTGAATTTTCCTCCTATCACTCAGGTCAGCATCAGTTTAAAGATAAACTCTACAAATGATGCAACTAATTTCCACTGAGTGATTCTGCCTACAGCAATCTGCAGCAGCGCTTACATTCAGCAATAAATAAGAAATTACCATGCCTTCTTTCCCTTGTTCTAGAATAACACTTCAAGGAACCCATGAGAAGCACAGCCTAGATGTTTGTCCACACAACTGCAAGAAAGAGCAAGATACCTCTCCTTTCATTCCAGTCCTTCACTCAAAAAAAACACCACAGCTTCTAAGTGGCAATGTGACAAATGTGCGAGTTTCACCTCCTGAAACTCTTGCAGATCCTGGTGCTCCCCAGCCACATGTCCCAAGAAAACACTTAAAAGCTCCACTCTAACGAGCTTTCAGTTCCTGATTATCACATGAGCTTTCAACTCCTAATTATCACAAAGTCCAGACAGACAGACAACATGCTAGATTCTCAAGTGATTCTTGCTCCAAGCTTTGTGAGGAGTATTCAGACATAAACTGCATAAACTAAGTGTAACTTATTCAAAGTGATGTCCTCATTTACTAAAGGAAATCAGTATAATGTGCAGATTCTTTCCCACAAACATTTGTTTATCCTTGTACAGATAGCATTTCTTAGTTTTTGCAACTTGTTTTGGGGCATTTTAATAGTTCAAGTTTTCACTCAACAGATAATTCTATTGTTTAATACTGTGATAGGCACCTAGATGTCTCCTCCTGATCTTACACTCCCTCCCCCACAATTTCACCGCCATCTAAGGATGCTCAGACATTTGAAAATCAGGTATTGAGGTTTTGCATTGAAACAAAACCAACAACAAACAAACCCCCCAAAAAAACAAGGCAAACAGGATAAGCATAGTAGTTTCTGTACAGTAAGGACTTCGTTTGGCCCTTTGGGCTGGAGGTAGCACCCATGCAACCAAACTACCAGCTACAGAGGGGACCTTTACAGCCAGTTTTCAGAGGCCATCAGCCCAAGAGTCTAGCATATGCTATACACACAGACAATTTTAGGGGATTCTGGCTGACCCTGGTAATAGCTGAAAACATTCTCAGCTGTTCTTCAACCAGTTAGCTGCCACGCAGAGTACTAGACCGTATGGCACCAACTCAGCCACTGAGAACTTTATTTTTAGGAGGCTGGGGATGAGAGAGAGGGGAAAGAGGTGGACAGAGGGATTGTACAATGCTGGAAAGATGAAGAGAAAACCCATATATATAATCCTAAAGAATGATTAGATGTTGTCACACAACAGTCGCACACTGCAGCAGCATTTTGGGCTTTTCCTCATGCCTGATGATAACTGGAACAACTTGTAATAGACTATTTCATGCTTGGCATGACAATTTTTCATCAATATTATTATATAATAGGCTGGATTTGAAGGTCAGAAATGAATACTCATTTTGTTCTCAACCCCAAAGGGAACATTTTCAGGTTGTCAGTGATCTATTATGGATTTTGATAGAAGCAGTTTCTCTTTTTGCCTTTTCAGTACTGAGAATAGAGTTGAGCAAGCCAAAACCCTTGGGGGCACCATCTGAGCCAGGACATTTCCACTGGCCATTGAAGCCATAAATTCCTTACAGCAGGGTGACCGTTGATCCTAAAGCATTGCTCTAGGCTAGAAGGCCTGGTGGGTATTCACTCATTTGACCTTCCAATAACCTCATAGATAGATCCAGCTTTACGTTAATTTCTTTCCTTAGGTTGTCCTTGTAAAGATCCTCACTCCTCATTTCAGGTCCCCAAAAGTGGGAAGCAGCACAGAGCTTGTTCCCCTCAGGGAGCTGTGCCATCCCCTCTCCTGATGTCAGGTCCCAGCATGTCCTCATGAGACCCTCGTGATGCCTCAAAGCCACGAGGAGGCTACAGACTTCAACCCTGCATTACCAAAAAACAAACCTTCTAAGAATGTTTTTAACCTCCTGAATTTAATACTGAGGCATTCGTTAAAAAGTTAATATAAAACCAAGATAGCCATGTGGTTGTGTTATTTAGGATGCCTCCTCTCTGAGTCTCTCTCTCTGCCGACACCTCTGCATTTCCCAGCTCACAGCTGGTAGCCTGGGAGGAATGCGACCTTGACACAATGTGAGCAGCCACCACAAAGCCAGCAGTGGAAGGTGATACAGAAATCCTGGCCTCATGCACTAAAGGGTGAAATGCTTGCAAGGCCACCTATTATTGCATTGTTGGTGGAGCACACCACTGTTACCGTGTGTCCATGCAGCTCTCACCTGAGCAAACTTCACAGAGGTCTGTGACACAACTCACCACTATAAATCACAGACAGGAACAATGATATACAGTTCAAGTGCTATGCTTGCGTTTTTAAAGGCCATTAGCAAACAAGTTAACCAGATTTTCCAGCAGACCAAATGTGTCAAAATCTTACTATCCTAGGAAGAAAAAAATGACAAAGCCTCCAGATGAAATCTCTACATTAGGATAAATAACAGTAAAACAGTGGAAATAATTTAGTTATATCACTGACATAATGCCCATGTGTTTCTTTAAAGGAGGTGTTTACTGTAATTACTAAATTTCTTCATAATGATATTACCAAACTTGGTTCTCATGCTTAAAGTCCTTTGACACCTCCTTGTCAGCCTTCAGAAACCTAAGCACAGGTACGTTCACAGATATATATACATATACGTATATATATATATATATATATATATATATACATATATATATAAAACTGCAATTTTTTCAAAGGAACATACTTCCAGTTTGATTACTGACCGTAGTAACTAACATCTAACTTCAGTTCCATTTTCACTATCACCACAAAGAAAGGATTTCAAGGTCAGTGAGGCATCACAGAGAGAGTCATGTGCAGATTTCAAGCTATAACTGTGCTTACATTCAAGGACCTCACCAAACCAGAGCTACTACAAGCGTGAGCTGGAAGTCTGTGAGCTCAGACTGCAACAGCAATGTTATATTTGTAGCTGAGCTCTGTCACCACTGCTTTTTTAACTTTCCCATTAATAAGACAAAATTATTTCTGAAAACGGGTAGCTAAATCACATTTGTGAGCTTGCCTTTTTTGCTAACCCCTGTGTTCTCTGCCATGTGAGTCAATCCAGAATATATTTCATGTCAAAGAGCTTTAAATTTACTTACCAGTGTGTTAAAGTCTTTAGCATGGAGCAATGTGACAAATTTTACCAACACTTACTAAAAATTAAAACGGAAGGGAGCAAGCCATAAATAAAATAATGCACTGGCAAAGCCTAGAGTGCAAAGAATACATCTGCACTTGCAGCACTGGCCAAAACATAGTGCTTTATCATAGAAAAGTAGCTTGAAATAACTTTCCAGCGTATTTGATATATGACACTGCTTTTTATAAAGTTGAGACTAGAGCAAGTTTTGGAGCTTCAAAGAGAAGTTATTTCCGGTGAGAGGTTTATTTTGTTATGAACTCGACACACTGTAGTTGTGACACTGTACAGAGTTGCGACGTTGACCTTTGGGAAGTTCATCCACACTGTAATGACAGCAGATCACATGAGCCTGATGGCAAAAAATGTCATGTGTGCGGGGGTTCTTCCAAAATTTAATTTCCCCACGAGTTTATCTTCTAGACACCCCCCATACTCAAATCTCAGCACAGAATGACGGTTGGAGTGAATGTTTGAATTTCTTTCTGCTTGGTGTATAATAAATCTAGTTCATGTATGGCAGTTTTGGCACCGAGCTATGTATTTGCACATTTCTGTTGGCTTAAGTCACACTTTCTGTTAGGAAAGCTGTTCAAAAAAGGTTTATTTCCTCCACTCTTATAAACTGTTGGCATAAACAACCATTCAAAAATTTAACCTCAGTTATTTGGCATTCTAATAATTTACACTGAAGCCCACAGACTCAGTTTTCCTGTTAAAAGTCAGCGTGTGAGTGTAAGTGAATTAACTTTCAAAATATTTAAATTCAAGCTAAGAAAATAAGGGGGTGGATGACATCTCCCAAGCTAGAATTTTCACTTCTGCTGCTGATTCACCGGAGAGTGGCATGGATTATCCCATGCAGATGAATTTCGAGTTGGCAGGAAAATGAGCTGAGGAGACATCGTCATTCTTTTTTCACTTCCATTCCTATCTAGGCTCCCCTGCAACACAGTGCTCCCTGTTTCAGCATTACCTCTTCCTTAGTAACTCTCTCTTCATCCGTTTTTGGGAGAGTGGTGTGTGTGTGGGGGGGGAAGATCTCCACAAATACCGTAAATACTTTTAAGAACAGGCTACACAGTAACTTCAAACAGGAGGGTAGTCAGATGGGGCCAGCGGTTCCGTGCTAAAAACCAGAGCGCTTCAGCAGTTGCGCAGATCCACCTGAGTCATGCCTGCTGAGTGTCGCAGCAGTGCCTGGTTGAAAACAGCTAGGCGAATAAAACATGCATTCATTCACTGACTCATACGCAGGCAAACACACACGTGCTTTTTGGGATATCTCCCTCTCTGAAATAATGCAAAGGAAAATACATTCAAACAATATCAGAAAAATTACTTTGTGCTATGGACGATACGTTACAGCAAAGACTTAAATACAAGGGAAGCATATGTGTGTGCTGAAGAAATGATTAAGTCTTTAGAGTCTCATTAACCTAAAACTTGATTAGCAAAGTGACATACAAAACAGACACTTTCCAAAAAGTGTTACAACACAATCTCATACCATTTCTAGTTGCTACACCCTCAGTACCTCCAGTCAGTTAGCTGATCCTTGAACGATTTTCCTGACATCTTTGCTACATCATCTAAGACTGAGAACGTAATGGCAGATTTCTTCTTGGCCCACACAGCTTTATTGGTGATAAACAGCAGCCAGCTCTGAAGACAGCACTGGTAATAGCTTATGGGCAAATTTAAAGCTGGTTCCCCTGCTGAGCTCACTTCTTTGTGTCTGCAGGAGAGTGCAGAAGGAGGGAGCAGACCAGTAGGATAGGGGGCACTTCTCAAGGAGCCATCTCCTCCAACATGAGTTGCATGGTTACTGCTGGGGCAGCAGGTGACAGTGCAGGAGACCAAGAACAACAACCCATCCACTGTTACTTCCTGCACCAGGTATGTGGAGTATCAGATCCTCTCCTTAGCATATAAATGCCAAGCATTTTGATCTGAAATGGGAACAAAGGTGTTGATGTCAATCAGCATGAGGATGTAGTCCCTATAATGTTCCGAACCAAACCCTGAGGGAGGTTCACATGACACATGGCCCCCTTCACTCAATTCCCTGCCAGCCCAGCTCCTCAGGGGCTCACACAGGAACACTGTTCAAGAAATTCCCAATACCAAAGATAATTTTCCTTCTATCCACACATCACTGTGCAGCCAAAACATTGACTTCAATGAGGTAGGGAAGAAAACACACCAGACTAGAATATAACACCTTCTTCTTACAATTGCTTGTGGGTCAGCCTTCAGTCAAAGACTTTCTGTTTCATCTTCTTCCCTATACCCTTTAGTGCATTTTACCATGACGTTTTATACTGTTCAAAAGCTTTTTAAACAAACAAACAAACAAAAACACACAAACAAAAATTCAAGTAGTGAATGGGCACTGCTATTTCAAGGTTGCCTAAGCAAATTAGATATGAGAGAGATAAAAACTGAGATAGAAGAACAGTCTTCTGTTCTGCATCAATTCCACGTTGGTAACCCTTCCAATGCTCTTCACTGCCCCCTCAAAAACAATCCATCCCAGAATGAGGACATCAGTTTAAGCAACAAAAATTCTGTCAGACCAAAATCTCTCCTGGAAAACATCAAAAAAATTCACTCCTATTTCTAGTTTAATTATGAAAATTTATACTTTGTCTTACGAATGAATAGTAAGTCTGGGCTCACAAGGAGGCCAGCACCATGTAGGCTGCACAAAAGATGGTATCTGCTTTGAAATCTGTTTTGTCAGTGTGCCCCCTTGCTGTGGTCATATGTTCTTTTTGTTCTTTTAATGTTAATGTAATTGCATTAATTTTATCAGATGACATAGGGAGGGAAGGTGATCTAATTTCAGTGGGACAGTCAAAGGAAATTTGTATCTGCTGTGGCACCAATTAATGATGTGTCTGTATCAAAGAAAAAATGTGTTCTTTCAACTGTTCTCCTGCTGGCAACTGTAAAACTTGTTCTGGAAGACCTACGACCCCATTCTCTAATATATGCATTTTACACACATGCTACCAAGAATATTATTCACTTTACACTCAATCAGGGAAGTAATCAGGACAACAATTACAGATACGTGCTAATCCATGATTAATGAGCAGTTCTGGAAGTATTATATGCTCCTCTGTATGTCAACAAACTCCAACACACTGCAAAAAAATTACCTACGGAGTTTAAGAAATGCTGTAGTCACAACAAAATATTCTTTGCTGGAAATCTCATCATTTATTTATCTAACGGATACAAAATACCCTCACTTTTTATTCAAGGGCAGTATTTGACCAAAGTAAAGGCAATGTGGATGTCTTCCTGACTGTCCCTCAACAGCTCTCTCCTGAAACAGCTGAAACCTTTTGGTTGCTTTCAACTCAGTCTAAAAGCACAACAAAGTCAAAGATATTCCAATTCTTTCAAGACTCCTTTGTGTGGCCATGAGCTTTGATGAGGTAATGCCTTGGTGGGACTACCAAAGCAGAGAGAAAAGGACTTGCCACAAGGACTAGCCTGGCCAGCTGCTTCAACCCTCTGCTATCCAGCTAGTTCCCAGTGGTTACAGTAATGTCAGGCATCAGGGAGCTGGGGTGTATATGGCATGGGAAACATAAATTACTGACTAATTAGGCTTAATTAGATTTTCAACCTGTAGAGCAGCCCATTTAGGTTAAGCTGTATTTGCAAGTCATCTAATCCTAAATGATTACATTTACACTAGGAGCACTGCCTAGCTACTCTTCATCTGTACTCACTCCATGCTCCAAAAGGAAACAAGCCATTTTTTCCTAGGATTAGTACTTTCTGCCTTTGTTTCTAACAGGTAATAAAATGATAGTTACTGCTGAGTTCAATCAACAGAAATTGAAACACTGTTAAAAAAAAATAAAAATCACTACTTCTCAGAAAACTTCCAACAATAAGAAATGACTTTCACTTGACCAGCTGGAGAGCCAGAAGACCTGGAGCTGCAGACCCATTTCAAAGCTGTTGTAGCCAAAATTAGTTTTGAAAACTCACTTAACTTCTATAACACTTCTCAATGGTATTATAATCAGGGAGCAAATAGCAAGTAAGAACTTGTCTTAAAATCACAGAATCACAGAATGGAATCACAGAATGGCTTGGGTTGGAAGGGGCCCTAAAGATCATCTAGTTCATCAAGTTCCAACCCTCCTGCTGTGGACATGTGTGCACTGCAGATTTCATGGCCAGGAAGTAATTTCCAGATCTGAAAGTACAGGGTCTGCAGAGGCACTGCTTCTGCTTTCTCTCTGCCCAGGCCTGGAACCAAGCAGCCCAGCAGAACATTCACCAAAGCTGTAATTGATTCTCCAGAGCAGATCTGTCTGGTATATCAGATCCAAATAATAAACAACAGAAATAACGTTTCTGTAGAAAATACAAGACACATTTACTCATATTTCAAAATATTTTTTTGCATTATATAAGATAGCTTTTTAAATGCAGGGCACATTCACAGTCCTCCTACATGCTACATATATGATCTATCTATATACCTATGGAAAGCTTATTATTTAAACATTATTCACAAAAACTGCAAATCTGAAGAAACTCCAATTTGACAGAGAAGGCCAAAAAAAAAAAAAACCCACACAAAAAAAGAGCACTGAACTGCCATATTTGTCACAGTATCTGGTAACCCGACGTATGAAAAAAGGATGGCATCAAACACTCTTTCTTAGGCACATTAAAAATATGCTATGGGTTGCACAGTATAAAGTCATCCAACATCACAAGTATTGAGTGCTGTCGCTTTCTTTCTGAGCTACTGCCAGGAATGCCTTTCTTTGGTAATGCCTGCCAGGAGAACTTTGCATTGACAACACTATCTCTCCAAACAGCTCATGCACCTTGTTGGGAACACTGAGAAAGGTTCCCAAACTTGTTTTGGGTTACGCCACAATTATTTGTCTGCAGTCAAATGCACTGCCATTCAACAACTGAAAATTAAAAGTTTCCAATTTCTCAGTTATTGGCATTCAGTGTTGAGCACTAGACAGAAAAAAAAAAATTACACCTTAGCAATGCAACAAGATAAATTCCTTATTACAGATCTGGCAGTGAAGTTGTGGTAAGAAAAATATAACAATAAAATGCAATTCTTAATTAAAATGTTTAAGTAAGGACTAGACTCCTCTGTAACTGCTCCCAAGCATCACGTACAGGGATGGCAAAGCTAACCAGGGGAACAAAAACAGATGACTGGCAACTTACTCCAACTCCCTTTTTCTCCTGAATCAAATTACAAAATGTGAATGTAGCAAGCACAATACTTCTGACTTTTGGAGTTTTGCCAACTTTATACCCCTTTTCTGTTTGCTAATTAGCAGCCATATATACATATGCGAGGCATAATTTAAGAGGTCCAGTTTTCTGAGTTTCCAAGAATTGTATCTCTTATGCCCATCAATTACACTTTGCAAAACTGACTTGCTTTTTACACACCATAGAGAACTCATATGGCATATTAACCTGCTAGATTAGACCATGAATTTCTATTATTCATCCCTGAAGAACTTGATCTGTATGCAGTTGAATGACATCCTCTCCTATCACTACAGACCTGTTGATAGCAGATAGACTCAGTGTCTGAGTCCCCTGGCAAGGTACCCCTCTGCAACCACACACAGCTGTTCTTCACAGTTCTGTTGCTTCTGTTAGCTACATCAGACATCACTGATGTAAAGGAGTTGCAACAACAGAACATAATATTCAGATAATTCAGAAAAGGTATTTTCACTATGCACAGGGAAGTTTCAAGCCATTGTACAAAGACCAAAATACTTTCAGAATACTGCATAGAGGAAAAGCATTATTCTCTGAAGTTGAACAAGAAGGTAAAAATATAGATTTATACTTGACTTATGTTCTTTCCCCTAAAAACATACCTACATGGACTATAATTTATATCTGATTTATGAAGAAAATTGAATTCCATCTAACTGCAACAAATGAAGAAAAGAACCTCTGGAAGAAGGAAAAAAATATCCTGTGGGTAGATTAGAAAAAGCAAACTCTACTGAAAGTGGCAGAGTGATGGCTGAGAGGGGGACATGATTGCTCTTTAAAGTACTACAGTGAGGGGGCTTGTTTATGCTACAGGGTAATGTTGGACTATAACAAATGGGATGCACACAAATGTAGGTAGGAAATGAAGACTGTGGAGGGTGAAAAAATGAAGCAACAGTAAGACAGAGCTTGGATTATGGGTATGAAAGGATTATGTAGCACTCCTGCTAGCAGGAGGCAGCACCAGAAGAATTCCCCTTGCTTACTAACTCAAAAGTAAATACTGCCAATTGCTTCCTATTTCTTCCTTTTATACTGTATCAGACATGGAACATGGGAAAAATCTCTTGCAGCAGGAAAGCTAGCACAGGAGAAAACAGGCAGAGTTTTGCATGTGGCCTCAACATTTAAACCACAGAGTCATGAAGTGGACAACATGATGCAAATGGTGATGTCAAGTTCTCGCAATACACCCACTCACATCTATATTGGTCTTGAATAATTGAGAAGTCTTCTGACAATGACTGAGCTCAGAAAGCAATAGCTGCTGAAGAGATGGATTCACTGACATAGCATAGGAGAGATTTCTGCCAAGTTTTGTTTTGGAACTTGAATACACAGTAAGTGCTTTGGCATCCTAATGGCAGCAAAAATTCACAAATTGGGTCGCTGTCCCCACAACAGCCTCACCCTGTGGCATACTCAGTGCACACAAGAAATTTGGATGCAATGATACTGACCATATTCCAGATGCTGGCCAAAAAAAGAGAGAAGGGAGTGAGTCATTTTCTTGCACTTATGCAAAAATCTTCTTTGACGTTAATATAATATCCTCACACAGACATAACAAATTAAGGCATCACCTGGATGGCAATTCTCACTGAGCAATATTTCCGGCTGCCAGGAATTTAGAAACCAGGTTACACCCTGCTAAGGCATCCAGAGCTCACTATACACACGGCAGCCTATTCCATCCCCCTAAACACAGTGGCAACCCTACCTTGGAATTCCAGAGATTTCATCACCTAATCCTGTTTATTCCCCTCGTAATGCCAAATTATTCATCCTTGTTAATGAATTGTAATAAAATTAAATTAAATTAAAAACATTCGCTGAGTGCTGACTTTTTAACAGAAAGAAGGTAAATAAAATAAAGTTAAAATACTTAAAAGACAAAGAATGTATTTTTATAAACTGAAAGAGCAATGCCAAATTCACTTTGTTCTCTCAGTGGCAAGCCAAAAAAAATTGCAGAAAACTGTGAAAACGTGGTCACATCATCTGTTACGATGTTTTTTTGTGAAAGAACTGTTACAGAGAAGGGCATTTTGTCATCTAAGTAAATTCAGCAATCCTGTGATGGATAATTTTTAGTCTGTAAACTATCAATATTCTCATGTAAGGTAACCAGCGTTGTAGTTCAATAAATGCCATAGCATTTGGTTTATGAAATGGAATAGTAACAAATGAAAAATGAAAAAATGAAATGAAAAAAACATTCTGAATAGGAAAAAGAAAAACAAACTAAAGGTCTGCAGAAACAAAATGAAGTTATAAAGAAATTTGAGTCACCTTTTGTTTTCCTGTTTTAGACAGACTCACTAGGTTATGATATAGTCATTTGCCATAGTGAAAGAATGAAGTCTAGACACAGGATGAAAGCTGAAAAGTTCTGGTGAAAGCAAATCAAACTATTAAAAGCAGTAGCTGATAGACAGGAGTTACAAGAATCATTTGAAGATTTATCCTTAGCTGAAAAGGGCACCTTTAAATATCAAAGCAGTGGATCTTTCAGGCATCTGGATCTTTCAGGATCTTTTTAAGGTTTAAATGCTGAGAACCTAGACTTCATTTTGTGGGTGAGAAAAGCTCCACATTAGAAATGTTACACAAGGAAAGAAAGGTTGGCAAAGATAAGACAACCCCGCTTGGATTCAAAGGCCTATGCGGAACCAAAGACGATATAAAGGAGATCAGTGATAAATTTGGAAGGGTACTAGTAGGAAGCATCTCTGTCTGGTCTCCTAATAATAATTGGCTTCTGGCAAAACGAAAGTAACATTAAGAGGTTTTAGAGCTTTTTTGAAGAAAGAAGGAAAAAAAGAGTTAGAGACTGTAATACAGTAAGCATTGAAGAAGACCACGAAACGTGGAGCTGCAGAAAAGCTTCGAAGTGCTGACATATACAACAGTCAGATGAAAACATCTGTCTAGGATGCCAATAACGTAATTTTCATAGAGAACTGAGTAGGCATTACAGATGAATGGGAAAACAGGCTAGGGTCCAGTAAGTAGCATCTGGAAAAATGACAGTTGTGTATTACTGAACTAAACACTTCTAAGACGGACTTGGGAACAATATGTATATGAAATTTCACGGTACTGTGAGAAATTTACAGAAAAGACTATGTTAAATTCTAATCGCATTATAATAGCAAAAAAGACTTTACAAAATCAACAGTGTTACTGAAATGTGACAAGGGACATGAGTAGAATAGATTCTAATTAGTTAAGGTCATACCAGAAGGGAATCATAGAATCCTATAATCACTCAGGTTGGAAAAGACATTCAAGATCATCAAGTCCAACCACAACCTAACCATACTACCCTAACAACCTCTGCTAAATCATGTCCCTGAGCACCACATCCAAACAGTTTTTAAACACACACAGGGATGGTGACTCAACCACCTCCCTGGGGAGCCCATTCCAGTGCTTCACAACCCTTTCTGTGGAGTTTTTCCTGATATTCAAACTAAACCTCCCCTAATGCAACTTGAGGCCATTTCCCCTCGTCCTGTCACCAGTGAAAAGGGACCAATCCCACTCTCACTGCAATCACCTTTCGGGTATTTGGAGAGAGCAATAAGATCTCCTCTCAGCCTTCTCTTCCCCAGTTCCTTCAGTCTCTGGGCATATTCTCCAAGCCCTTCACAAGCCTTGTTGCCCTTCTCTGGACCTGCTCCAGCACCTCAGTGTCCTTTCCATATTCAGGTGCCCAAAACTGAATGCCGAATCAGGCAAGTGAGAGGAAAAAGAGAAAAGTACTCCACATGAGAAGTACCACAGTGGGAAGAACTATGCCAATTAAAATAATACAGCCTATCTATTTCCCTTGCAAAGGCAACTG
This sequence comes from Centrocercus urophasianus, assembly GCF_019232065.1. Taxonomy (NCBI): domain Eukaryota; kingdom Metazoa; phylum Chordata; class Aves; order Galliformes; family Phasianidae; genus Centrocercus; species Centrocercus urophasianus. The sequence continues at coordinate 436,778 of NW_024885088.1, read as the reverse complement.
AGATCAAGTAACTCAATGTCTAATTAAAGAGAACAGAAAGTTAACCTTCTGATCTCAAAACTGTGCTGTGCCTTTATGTGATTGTTACGTCCAGTGATTCTCTCTGGAACACACAAGAGAGATGCTAGGAAAGGAAGGTTCACCTACCCTACTATAAGGACTCTGAAAAACCCAGCTTGAGGGAACATGTAGAGTGCAGTTTACATAACCGTTACACAGCAATGGAAGACCTTGCAAGCACTGAAAGACTGTGGTAGAGTTTTCTGTGAAAGACAGCTGACCATTACTAACTGAACTAGAATCACCAAATTATTTCTCTCAAGTCAGTTGTTGCTAACATTGTCTTGACATTTAAGTAGAGCACTTCCCTTTGGCAACAGCAGAACTATGTGTGCCATATTAAAATATCTTGGATTTGTTTCTTTCTGCTCCCATGGTGAGGACTTGCTAAAAATTCCTGGACTTCAGAACTCCAGCAATAATTCCAAAACAAAATGTTGGAAGCACATTTTTTAAAATGCCTGCAGGAACAAAAATAGCACATCCCTAGGACCTTGAGCATCTCAGGAATCCATCAACCAGTTGCACAACTTTTCCAGTTTCTCCTTCCCACCTCTAAGACTCAGTACTGGGCAAGTGGGGAAGGAGCATCAAAGTCCTGAAAGAAAGGTGCTGCCTTTGCAGTCCCAAAGCCAATGGGATACCCTATGCCAAGAGATTATGAGATTTACTCTGAAAAATGCGTCTGGTACAGGACCACATAATGCACCTCACTGATTCACAAACTCTCTTAAGGCATTTCCATTTCAGTTTCCACTTTTCCTTCTCTTGCATGCTCTGTTTGCTCTTCAGTAATAAATAAATAAATAAATAAATAAAAATACTGCACTGTAAAGCAGGCCCTACTATACCCTAAGCATGCTGGGGGGGGGTCATCACAACTGACTGCACCATACGCTTTGATGAAGGAGAACCTGTGCCTTGTGCTGCTCCTCCACCAACATCAAGCTGCACTCATGCTGACATTAATACCAGCACAAACAAGAAAGCTGGTCTCTTTATAAGACAGGAGGCAGGAGCTACACACAGAAACCACTTGGACAATCATATTTTCTAACAACTCCTATCTGGACAGGAGTCAAAATCTACAGTGTAATTTTGTCCAGAACCTGTTTCTGTGATGAGAATGCAACCACATCAAAATCCCAGTAACAACCCACACTCTGAGAGAGCCCTTTCTCAAGAGAAACCTCGATCCCTTGAGATGTTAATCATGGGCTTCTGATATTGATCACTTTCACTTCCCACAGAGTTGTAAGGAATAGAAAATACTGCCAAAACTTCATTTGTCAGCTACTTCCCCCTTCTATTCACTACATCTTAATGAATAGCTTAATACGAAATAATTATCTGCAGATTGTTCTCTGAACTCCAACTGTTAATTTAAAAGAAGCAAGTACATAAAACCCCACAGGAGTCCTAAAACACAATCCCTATGTACAGACAGTTATTATTTTTAGACACCTATAAAAACTGGTTTGTGATTATATGACATGCAAAAAGCCCATTTTCATTCCACATCCCTGTCACATCTGCCACCTAACTTTGAAGATTTAAGTCTTTCTATCCTGCATGTGAAAACTGAAAATGCCACATGTGTGGGGTTTACTCAGAAGCTGAGGGCATGTATGTGAGAAAAGCATAAGGACTTTCAAAACTACACGTGAAAGAAAACTTCAAATTGTCTGCCAGATACCAGTAGAATAATAGATGGTATTAATATTTTTTTCCCTCATTTTTAGAGCTCATTTTTTGAGAACTGGATTCTTGTGCTTCAGCAGCAAATTTACTGGAAACAGAAAGTTTACCTGGGTTCCTACCAAAATACTATCTATGTAGTCTGAGAAGGGATTACATGCTTTAAATCACTACCTTGGTAGCCAGTTTTTAATAAAGTCCCAGCACTGCTTGGAAAGATATTTTTCTGGCTTCTCCATCTACAGCTTTCTTGTGGTGCTGTGTGTGTGAGGGGAGATGTAGGGAAAATGAAAAGGGAAACATCTGCTACTGCCACGTGTCTTCCAGCTACTTCCAGGGGCTGAGATGTAGAGAGGAAAAGTCATTACAAGTCTGCAGTTCACCTTCTATTTCCACAATTCAACAAGCAGGATAAGATTATTAACAGCATATCCTCTCTCTTTAGAGTCTTCTGTCCCTTTTACCAGGATTATCCAGAAATGGGAATTTTCATCAGTTCATCAGTTGATGATTTAATTCATCAGTTGATGAATTAAGAACTGCAAAGGTCACAGAACGATACACTGCAGCATTACTTTCAGTAAGACCTTCTTGGCAGTTCTGCATTCAGTAAGTATGTGAATATTATCAGAGACAAGCATCAGATAGTAATTATGCTTCTCATCATAGCCTTGAACTGCCTAAGTTACTGAAAAAAAAAGCCCTTCTTGCAATTTAGGGGCAAAATAAAGTGAAACCTATCTTCACAGCTACACAGAACAAAGAATAGCAGATGGGCTCAGGGTGGGAAAGGACCTCTGAAGATCATCTGTTCAACTGCCTTGATCAAAGTTGCGACAGTTAGAGCAGGTTCTTCTGAATCAAGCTTAGGTGAGTTTTTAATATCTCCAAGGACGGAGACTCCACAACTACTCTGAGCTACTTCTTGGAGAGTCCAACTCCCTTGGCAGTAAACGAGATCTTTCTTATTTTTAAATGGGAATTCCTGTTTACGTCCACAACCTTTTTTCTTCTCACTGGGCTCTACTGAAAAGTAGACTGGCTCCATTTCCTTTACTCACCCCATGATGTCCTCCAGAATCCCAAGATCCTTCCTTGCCAAGTTGCTCCCCACCAGTAAGTCCTATCTCTGCATGTGGGAGAATTTTGCATTTCCCTCTTTTGAACTTCACGAATTCCTACCAGCCCATTTCTCCAGTGTGCTGAGTTCCTCCTGATGGGCAGTGCAACACTGGTGTATCAGACACTTCTCCCTCCCAGATCTGTATCATCTGCAAGCTTGATGAAGTTGCACTTTGTCCATCGCCCAGGTCATTAATGAAGATATCTTTCCAAACAGATTATTTTTTTACCTTTTTTTTTTTATATTTCTTTTTTTTTTACAGTACAATAACCAATGCCTCTACCTTTTCTTTAGAGGACTGCCTATTCACCATAACAAGTAGCTTTTTTAGTCCCGCATAAAGTCCAATAAATCAAAATTTATGAACTCTAGATTCAGGTCTGATAATCTCCAGACTTCCTTTATGGACTGCAGGAATTCATACTGCTCTTATAACATTCAAGGTTATTCAGGAATTGAAAATTGAGCAATGCAGACCTATTACACAATGAACCTTTGATCTGTAAAATCCAACCCAACATGAAATTTTCTTTTTTATGACTTGACTTTAAGATTTACTACAGCTCTGGCTTATTCAAAAATCTCAGGAGGCTGCTCCAATAATTCATTTTGAAATTCTGAATGCTGATCCATCAGACACAGAACAAAATTACAGCTCTTTACTAAAGACAAGCAGAAAAAGAACATCTGGTGTTGAGGACAGAGCTGATCAGCTGTGAGCTTTTCTACTGGGAAACTCATAAAATGAGCTACTAGAGAGTCAGGATGTGTTTCTGTAAGGATGGAACAATAGGAAATGCTTTCCCTTATTTATTCCTTGTAACTTTTCCAAAGAGCAGCAGTTACAGCAGACATATCTTCCCCAGTACCAAAACAAAGCACAGAATAATAATAATAATAAAAGAATAATATAAAAATGCTTGTAAACCAATTTTGCAGTGGAAAACGAGTCCATTTTGTTCTCAGTATTGAAGACATCTTCCAACAAGAAAGGACTGCTACACTGTGAAACTGCAAGGAAGGTCAGAGCCACCCACATCCTCTAGTAATGTTACTGTTAACATACCAGTGGAAGTAGCCTGGCTGAAGACTAGACTTCAATTAATGCTCAGAAAAAACTGAGTAAATTAACCATGCTCATTCCATAATTGGGTTCATCTCTGAAAACAGGAAAGCAAAAAAATTATGACTGTGTTCAGCACTTGGGAAGGTGACAAACATCAACAGTAAGTGAAATTTAAGATGCTACTGTAACTAAACAGGACACCTGGTGTCACAACTCTCAGCTTTTAATAGCTGAAAGGAGGTGAAAATCAGTTTATTCATCATTTCAGAAGACAAAGTGCTACAAAATTTTACTTTTTAAATAACATTATTACAAGAAAGCTAACTGTTATTGCCCATTATTACATTGGTCATCAATTTCTTTCTTAAGATCCTGTCATCAGTTTTCTATACTTTTCAAACAACCTTTCAGCATTTGCAATGAAGACTTCCATGTTTGCCAAGACTTAACCTGTGTTTGGAAAATTTCATCCAGCATAGCTATTTCCAGAAGGCGAAGGGACAATTTTTTTGCTCACTATTAATTGCTAATCTTTTTAGCAATGATGCACCAGTGTGGGCTCAGAACTTTCTCAGTGTATTTTTTTGTTGCAGAGATTGGCATTAGCACGCCCAAATTTTGGCAATTTGAAGAATACGCAAATTGAAAGCCTGAAGATGACTTTAGTTTGTGATAAAGCTCAGAATTTTAACTTCAGCTGAACTCTCTGAAAGACTCCCAGATTCTGTATGGGCTCTTAATGTGGCCACTATCAGATGCCAGTATATTTCAGCATCTGAACTGATGCATCAGATTATTTTTTGTTGTTGTTATTACAGTTTACAAGTGAATAAGTTTGCAAGTGAAAAAGGAAAAATATACAGGGACAGACTTTCCTAACTGTTCTTTTTTGAGCTGAAAATTGTAAACCAGAAGTCTAAGAAATAGAATCTGTTGTCAGAAAACTTATATAGCTTAAAAAATAGGTATCTGAAAACAAACAAAGATAAAGCAGTGAAAACTGTTGGACTGGAAAGATACACTGTGATTATGAGAGAAATGAAGGGTGATAAATGAGTATTTCAGGAATACGATCACCCCAAAGAGAAAACATATTGTTCCTTTGTTCCAAATGATGACAGTTCACAATCTCATCCTCCAGATCCAACTGTCAAAATCAACTTATATCTGCATCACAAAAGTAGATAAGCACTCTCCAGTCTAAGGTAATGCTTGGGAAAAAGAAGGAAGCGTATCAACTCCTCCCACTATCTCTGCTTTTAAAAATACTACATAAAATGTCATGCCTCCCAATTGTTTATTGTCTTCACATGAAGCTTCAAGGAATCATTTCACTTGAATGTCATTTCAGACTGTCATTTGCATCTCAATTTTGATTTATTTTGCAAAATGCAGCATGGCTACGATCCTTCGAATTGCAGCCTTCCTAAACTGGGAACATCCTTTCTTGCTTACCCAAGAAATAAAATATTCAATTGAAATTGAGTATCATCAGAAAGTTTCTTTTCCACACAACTGTACCGACAAACCAGCATTAGGACTTGCTCTGCAACCTGAGAGTATTAACGGCAGAGGAAGGTTTTCAAAAAGATAGACAGTATTTGCAGAAATCTGTTTAGATACTGCTTAGCTATATAGAATATTGACATGACAAAGTGACTGAGTTTTAAGTAGGTCGTCATTATCAAGCTACTAATCCACTCCTGCTATGCCATTGCCAATCATACTGGAATGGAAAAGTTGTTGGGGAAGATAATTCAGAGAGTGGTTGATGCCATTTCAAAGGTTTTTTCTTCATTCTACAAATGATGGATATGGAAGATTATAGGAGGTTCCCTTGCTTCATCTGTGTCTCAGCTGCTACTCAGACATGTCTTATTTTTTGTTTTCCCAGCCTCTTTCAGCTCTACATCAACAGAATATGCTATTACTTCATCACACTTCAGGTTCTTTTGAATCATTTTGGACCTTTCACTGCCACTTGCCAGCATGGAAGGATGGTCAGTGCCAGGACTTCCCCACAGCTCTTGCTTGGCCAAAGGCATGCAAGATGACTAGCGTATTTCTGGAGCTGATCCTACTGAAAGGAACGGCATCTCTGTTGCACTTCGGAAACATTGGCTCTTAGTCCTAAAGTACATTCTGGCAAGCCTGATTGCCTCCAGAACATCTGCGATCACCACCAGTCATCTGCTGAGCAGTGGCGGGCATACATGGGCACTCTCTTGGGTGCCAAGCTCATTTCCACCCCATTCACCTTCTGTACATTAAATACAGCAGCAGAGTAGAAAGCCTGGGGCCAAACAGAAATGGTCCCACAGCCATAACTAGTGCCTGTGGCTCAAATCCTCAATTCTGAGTGAAGCAATGTGCAATTTGAGGCAGTTTATTTCTCTGAGGTTGCCTTTTGTATTATATTGTTTATTTACTGCATTGGAAAGCAAGGTAATATTTTATAGATTATTTAGCAAGGTAATATTTTATAGATTATTTCTCATCACGGCCTCAGCTTTTAGCACCTTGCCTTCTGTGCAAAAGTGATTATCCTTTCCCAGCCTCAGCTCCATTCCCACCAACTCACAACCCTCTCATAAGACCTCTTTCTCCTAACAGTCTGAAGTCCACAAATTTCTTCTCTGCCATTAGAACTGGGAAATCTACTGAATGAAAGGATAATTTAAGGTTTTGTAAACAATGAATAACAGAAAACTGCAAAAATTTTCTTAACAGGAAGTAAATTTTGACCTGTTTTCAGGTAGGGTTAGATATAAGAATCGCTGTTGTGATGTATACCCACAGAAACTCTGCTTCAAAAATGTATTCTCTGATGTGGAGATGGGGAAGGGATGAAATATAAATGAAAAAGCTATAAAATCTAGGAGCACGGATTCGAATAAGATAGAGATACAATGGGAGCTTGGATCTTGGTCATTCACGCTGCTGCTCCTTCAGCCCATCAAACTGACTGCTGATGTGAACTTCTTCTAAGTACATGCAATGATAGAATGATGTAGTGATACCTCCATTCTGACTTGCACTGCATACAGATGGATGTACCTGTTCTGTTGTCACTAAAACCTCCTACAAGGACTGCATGATGTTGTGATGGTGCTGCCATGGTAAGAGTGGCTCCAAGCATTTGATGCAGCCCTTCCCTTCTGGGAGACGTTTTGTGGGAAAGGAATAACTGAGCATAACCTGCTGACCACAGGTATTTGAAAGGAGAAAGAGATCATTGACTTCAGCTGACTGCAGCTCTACTGTTCATCCTTAGGCAAATATTCAGCTAAGGAATCCTACAAAAGCACACATCAACAGCTCCATGTCCTTCTTGCCCATATCAACTGCTTACCTCTTTTTCTACAAAGAAGTTAATGACTTCTGCATGGAAAGGAGGCAGGTTCCAAGAATCCCTGCTGCACTGAGGTTTTAATCCTGGTCCAAAAGATGACAGGATGGTGCACCTTTCAACAGACAGGGACAGTGATCTGTCCTGGGCCTGTTTGTGAGACAACCTCAGCCACTGCTGTCCCCTGCAGAAACATCCTTATCAAGGTTAAGAAGCACAGGGGGCAAAAGTTCCCAGTGAAAAGTGCTCAGAATAAAGACATCTGGCAGTGCCACATTGCTGCCAAACCTGTGGGTACAGCTGGGAGCAAGTACAGAAAACTTTTGAGAGTAAAATAAAGGAGTTCCAGCATTCTCACAAAGATATCAGAAAAGGATGCATCCATCCTCAGGGATGTATAAAGGTTATAAGTGAGGATTGTTCAGAGCAAAAAGGCAAGATACAACAAGCAAGAAAGGCCATTAATCCTGGAAAGAAGGTCTCAATCCTGACAATGTAAAATTCTTCCATTTCTTCAAGAGAGCTTTAATCCAGCAGAATAAAATCATACATAAACAGAGTGAAAATATGATGCAACCTCATATCAAACCCTAAAAAATCCCTGCATTTGTAATTTCCATTATTACTCAAGTCAAGCTGGGACCCATTTATTTGCTGTTTAGCACTTTGCATGGGTTACAGGCTATGGGATTTTCTTCTGTCTGTTGGACTAGCGGTAAGGAGCAGGATGCAGAAGTTAAATGTAAACTACCCTAGGCATAGCTATGCTGTAAACCACTGGCAGGTAAGTGGCATCACTTCCCTGGATTTACACACATCCATAAAAATATAATTTGATGACTTAAAGGTACTGAAAGCGTTGCCATTGTTTATACTTTTATGAGCATGCATTTCTAGCTGAAGAAATACTCCATATATATTTGTTTACCTGCACTATACATCCCTTTGAACTCAGTCTCTACACACCTGTGTATAAATTATTGGGCTTCTAAATCCTGTTCCTATTTTTAAATTCAAATAAATACAGACAATCTCATTTAAATGTTATATCATAGGCTAATGTGTGGAGATTTTTTCTGTCTTAGGATATGTAGCAAAACTAACTTATACTCAAACAGTATGGTTCATGAAGTCTATGGGGAATTTTAGGCAGGAGGAAATACTCAACATCCTTACAGTAAGTATTTAACACCTCATCACCTTTGGCTCATTTGGTTACCACAGCATTTGAAATGCATATCTGTTCAGTGAACTCATTCTCAGCTGTAGCTGCAGGGAGAAAAAAATACAATCAGTCCAAAAAACAAGATCTTCAGACATATACACTAAATAAAAACAACACTGAAAGATCTTCCCCTCAAAACCTTACTAAACCTTGAATCTTAGCAGCCTTATAAACTATTTTCCAATGCAGAGATGGTCAGGCAATCCTAACTGTTGGATGTGCAAAGAAAAAAAAACCAAACAGATTACTATATTCTTCCCTGAAATCTAAGAAAACCCAGCTCCTTCTGAAATTATTGAGAGATATACAGATAATCAAGATTCAAGCACTGTGAGATACTAGAGTTTTTTTTAAACATTAGTATATAATTCATCACCATATTGCTTACATCCACCCATGCAAAATGCCCACTGGATCAGGCTCTCCCACACATAAAAATATTTAACTAGGTAAGACTTTCCTCATCAACTGAAATCATAAAACTTTAATTCAGGGTTCAAACTCAAACCCACCTTCCTCACTCTCTCATATACATAAAAAGTAAACAAATGTCTAGAAAGAAATTGGTTAGTATGCAGCCCCTGGAAACCATGGAGACTTCTGTTATGAGTCTGTGAGCTTTCATGATGAACCTCAAATTAAAACTGAAATTATGTAACACTGCCATGCCACTCCAAAAAAGTACTGTTTATATCCATTATAACTACTCATGTTTTCTCTCTACCCCCATTTGCAACCTGCTCACTTTTGTCTTTCCTAAATGAGTGTCATTCAATTTGATGGAAAGTTTGTAGGATGAGGAATAAAAATCTCTGGATTGCGTTTTTAGGTTATATGATATGTTCAAATAGAGTACCAAGCTTCAATGCGAAGTTATGGCTTTATTTCCTTCCCTTAGGATGCTGGAGGGTTATTTATTTCTTTATTTATTTTTCTGTGTGTATGTTAACATTGTTATAATTTTGTAATAATAATAAAAAGAATGAAAATAAAGGTAAATCAGTTTGGAGGGTTTTTGTCATTCACTAACATAAACACATTTCATATTCTGTGAATAGAGAAATAACCTACAATGTTACTGACTGCTTACCTAACAAACTATAATGTTATTTACTCAAGGTTATTGTGGACCATAGTAAGCTAGCACATCCTTTTAAGAGCTGAGTAACAAAATAGCACTATTATTTTGCATAATAACTATTTAGCACCATCAGCCAGCTGAAGGATTTGCCTGTTTCCTTGTGGTGGTGATCTTACACAGTGAGTGCATCTTTCTGCAAGGTGTGGTCAAACAAGGAAATGCTCCTGATATGCAGAAGTCTCAATCCACCTGTGCTGCTCAGCACTGCGGTTCAGCAGCCAAAAATCTCTATGGGACTTAAGCTGAACACCATTTTTCTCCCTTAGTGTACCTCCAAAAAATCCTTATAATTTCAGTTCACAGTCACAAAGAATCACAGAATTACAGGGGTCAGAAGGGACCTCAAGAGATCACCAAAGTCCAACACCCCTGCTAAAGCAGATACCCTGCAAAGGGTTGCTCAGTTAGGTGTCCAGATGGGTACTGAGTATCTCCATAGAAGAAGACTCCACAACCTCTCTGTGTGCCCTGTTTCAGTGCTCCATCACCCTTACCATAAAGATGTGCTTCTGCATGCTTGTATGGAACTTCCCATGTTCACATTTTAGGCCACTGCTCCTTGCCCTACCACTACACACCACTAAGAAGAACCTGGTTGCATCTATTTGCCTTCCACTTTACTGAAGATATTTATAAACATTTATCAGATCTCCTCTCAGTCTTCTTTTCCTGAGGTTGAACAGAGCCAGGTTACTCAGCCTTTCCTATACAGGAGATGCTCCAGGCCTTAATCACCTTTGTCGCCTTCTGCTGGACTCCTTGCAGGAGATCCCTGTCTTTTTGAACTGGGGAGCCCAGAACTGGACGTGCTACACTAAATGTGGCCTCACCAGGTCAGAGTAGAGGTCAGCTCCATCTACATGTTTCACTTACTGAATCTTGCTTTTCCCCAAGTGGTAGATGGGCCAGGAAAATTTTCTCTTCTCTTTTAAACCCATTCAGAGTCATTCAGGGGCTTGTGATGAAAAGGATACACAGCTCAGCAAGGTCAAGTACACACCTCACACCTACATAAGGATCATCTATTTCTTCCAGATACTTCATACCTAACAGAATTGGAGTGATTTAAAGGAAACACTGGAAAAATGAAGTGATTAACAATCAAAATACAACAGGCATCCCTTGATAGCAAAGTATTTGATCATAATAAACCAAGGATCTGCATTGATGTCAGAGGAAGAAGGAAGTCAAGAGGCAGCTTTCCTCTGAAAGTACACTATATCCCTATGTCTTCCTAACAGAAATGACAAATGAGACATTCATAATACTGCATTTATTTTTCCTTCTTTTACCAGGACATTTATGAATGCCTGACTGAGCTGGATCAATATTTTCAGTTAGCAGAAAATCTGATTCCTTTGAAACTTAGTATTTCAGCTAGGTTAAATGATTGCTAGGAATCAGAAGAGTAACCTAGGTATCTGTTCAGCAAAAATAAATAAATAAATAGTTTCTGAAACAGAGCTTTTTTTATTTTTATCATTCAAAGCTGTAGCAAATTGACATGGTTACAGATTTAAATTAGGCGAAGTCACACATGAAACATTTATGTATATATTAAGCAAAATGGGAAAACCTATGAGAGAATATGGTAAATTATTATTCATCTGAAGCCTTCAAAATAAGAAAAGGCATATTCTTATTTAAACAGAAAACATAGGAAGGAGGTGACAGCATGATATTTTTTTGACTATTACTATGCCAGAGATCTTCAGATGTTCACAGCAGTCCAATTTGGTTTCAAAATCTACAGCCCTATAAAACATGGCATGGAACCTACCCTCCTTGCCCTCTCTCAACAAAATGAGCATAAGAGACTCCTTCTGAAAAACTGAGAAGTGTTTCTGCTTTTCATCTTTGTTTCCAACGAAAAAAATTCTCCCAAATTGCTGCTTTCCCATCAGTAACAGCATCCAAAGACACACTTCATAATCAACCGCTCTATGAAGAGAAAAGCTGGCTTGGGGCATGTAATAAGCCACTTCCTCCATTGTCCTTTAGATATTATTCCTAGAATTATTTCTTTTAGTGCCTTTACATGCCAATTAACGAAAAAAAAGAAAAAAGAAAAAAAAAAAAGAAAAACCAACCCACAGAACTCCACAGTACTTGATGCAAGAGCAGGTTAAGTACTAATCCTACTCCCATTTATGATATATTAGGCTTACCTATGGTGATGATGCCTGCTCCAAACAGCATCCCACAGTTTTTACATTACATCTGGTCTGTGTCATTTACATTTGTTGTATTCCAATCCTTGTTAACATACTTGAAATGATGCATCAACTGAGATGATGCTGGAAAAGCTGAGGTTCTGCTAGTGCATGACATCCACTTGTAACCAAGGATTTCACACACACATACAGACATATATGTGAGATTAGAAATGCAACAAAGATATGCACCAAGAAACCACCAGGAGTAGATTACACGATTCCTTAGCTGATTTGTTTAAAATACTTGCAATTCACACCTTCCTTTTAATTAAACCTTAAACAAACATTTAATTTGGGAACAGGACATTCTGTTGGTTACTTAAGCCTGCATTAATGAGCTGCAATGGCACCTCCACATTCACAAGCACATGCTCTCGTAAAATTGGCTTTGCCTGCATTTTTGTGCTATTCATCATGGAATCAACAGGCAAAAATCAGCTGGATCTCACTGTATTTGGACAACCCTAAGCACCACAACTAAATCACTGCAGGTCTGTTTGCAGTGGCATTGCAAGGGAGCACAGTGACACAATAGATTCACCAGAACACAGTACCTGGTCAGTAGCGGGAATCGACTCCCATCTACGCTTCAGCAAGTACAGAGATTTCCGGCTCATGGTTTTGAATCTGCTCTAGAGGCTTTTCACACTCAAGAAAAAGGCTTCTTCCGAAACAGTGCTGAGAACCTTATTTCTGACTCCTCTGCTTCATGGCTGTAGACGGCAGAGCTCCCCGACGTACAGAAGTTTTGAAAGCTGCAGGGTTCAGACCGTTTTTTTCCCAATCTTCCTCCGTTTCTTTAAAGCATCTGTCTCCTTATAGTGCCATGACAAAGGGAATCAGGCGAGATAGTGAAAAGCCTAGCTTTCACTGACGAATTACCTCGCAGAAGCATGAAGTAGGTAGACAACACCAGACGCACTCAATCTGAAAATAGCTGTTGCTTAGGAACTGGAGGGGTAAAACGCAGCACCTCAGATATATAATTGAGAGCTTTTTATATTTAAAGAGAATTAAAAACACTGGACCTTACTGTTTCTCTCCTGATCACCATCCCTTTATGATGCTGGAAGAACGATCACTCGATTCCACTGAATCCTGGGGCTACGCCTACATCTTCAGCAAGCCAAACAAGGCTTGATGACAGAGCAGCAAACAACTCCCATGCATTCAAGGTCCTTGAAAATGGCTGCAGAATGTGTATTGTGGATGCCACTTGAAGTACCGTTGAATAATTAAAATACAGTTTGCCTAATTGCCAAGAATTGATTCTAGTAGTCAAATTTTCTTTTTACATGTACTGACATTAGAAATAAACATGGATATTTTCCCCTTGCACAAGTTAGATGATGTGTTTTATATACAGAAAGACTTCCTTAGGTGAGGTAAAAATTCCTAAGCATTTAGGAATTTTTCAAATTTGGAATTCTAGTTCTGAAGTTTTAGTTGTGGATCTCAATCAGTCTTAATCTTAAAATTCAAGCATGCAACATAATAAAATCCACTTTGCACTTTCTGCATGATATCACATCTAGAGAATAAGCTTTTCACAGGAAGAATTAACAGCAGGAAGTCTTATTTCTAGAGATTAAAAAATGAAGGAATAAATGAAGAGGTATGTACTGCCATTTACTCTTTTTAAATCAACATGCAATTCACACTAGCAGTTTTAAAGAAAAGTTATTTTAACTGAAAACACATGCTTACAACTATACAAGGGCTGCTCTGAAGGTAACGCCTCCTATTTTACCACATTGGCTCATAATGTCAGAGGCGGATGTAGCAGAGGTTGAACCTTCCAACCAATATCCTGTGGCACCTTGTTGCTGTGCGAGAGATGAAAGCAGAGAGGCAGTCTGACAAAATACTGTCTGAAATGGAAATGTGTGTGAAGCAAAGGTGTGACACTGAATTCTACCATACAGGAAAAATGCAAGCCAGTGACATTCATCAACGCCCTCCTGAATGTTCATGGAGACCAAACAGTGGATGTGAGCACAGTGAGGTGGTAGGTGATGTGTTTTGAACCAATACAAGGCTGAAGATGACAATTTCCTAGATCAGAGTATTAATCAGTAACCACTACTAGCTGGAGTCAAAAGGGCAGTCCATGGAGAGGCAACATGGGAATTCCCCATCAAAGAAAAAGTTCAAGACATAGTCCTTGGTGGGTAAAGTGATGTTCACTGTCTTCTAGGTTAGGAAAGGGTTGATCATTCTGGATTTCCTGGAAACCTTACCAAACCATCAGCTCTGACACTGACTAAACCCAAGGCTCAAACTTTCAGTCAGGAAAGAAGACAATCTTTCTCTGGCAACATGATAACACCAGGCCCCGCACCAGTTTGAAGACCATGAAGCACACTGCCAATCTTGGCTGGACTGTCCTACCACACCCACTGAACAGTCTGGATTTGGTGCCTTCTGCCTTCTGTCTGTTGGGGCTAGTGAAAAATGGACTGTGTGAGCCACATTTTCCTAGCAATGATACTGTCACAGAAGCTGTGAAACAGTGGATCACTTCTGCTGGTGCAGATTTTTATGAGCGTGACACGAAGGCTCTTGTTCATCACTGGCAAAAAATGCATAGCTAATGGTGGTGACTATGTTGGAAAATTGCATTTTGTAGCTGAGAACTTGGTCTACCAAACAGTGCTATTGTGCTCTTTCTAACTGTTTCCATGGAAATAAATACAACGCATTATTTTCAGAGTGATCTCTGTACTTATGTGTGCAATCTCTAATGGACTCAGCGAGGCACTGGTGTGGAAGTCAGGAGAAAGTTACTTTTTTACTTGTTCCATACATTCTACTGAATCACAGATGCTTATGAGGAGACAAACTCCTGCAAATAGAAATTCCTAAAGGATTAAGACTGACATCCAGTGCTACCTGTAACTCTTTCAGTTTGCTACAAGCAGAAAAATAAACATATTTTCGAAATGGTTCATTAAGAACTATGACATGCACTAGAATATTTTCCTTTTATATTTCAAACATAAACCATAGAAAATCTACTAGTTCTAAAACAAATCATGACAGGATTAGAGTTCTACTTAATGAGTCTAGGTAGAATAATCTGATGAGTTTACATGTGAATTTTAATTTTACATTATGGTAACCCAGTAGTTCCACTTGCTTTCAAGTGATGTTGCTAACACACACACAGGTGGCTCCCTAAGATGTGTCTTCCCACTTTCCTCATAAGATTTAAAGGATCACTGAAGACCAAGAGAATCCACACCCCCTTTCTTCTCCTGTTGTTACTTGCCCAGTCACTGGCCAATAAACACCTCTCAGTTTCCAAGTCCCATTTTTCTGCTGGAGGAAAGATCCTCAGACCTAGGGAAACCCCACAAGCAGTGACAGGACAGTTCCCACACGCAATTTCCAGTCCATCTCGAAAGAAAATTACTCACCTTATTTTTTAAACAGGACCTTGTTAAACAAAGGGTAAGTTTACTAAGGATAGAAATTGGAAACAATGCAACTGAATCACAAAAGGATTAAACCTCCTATCTTTTATGTTGTATGTAAAAATTGTCCTCAACTTTTTCTCACCTTCAAAGAAATTATGTTTAACATTTGCTATCATAAGACAGTTTTCATAGTCATATAAGTAAGTCTGAAGCTGTAGTACAATGAAACAAACCTCTTTTTGCTCCACTACTGAAAATCTTCTCGTTATTTCCTGTGACAGAGTATTATGACACCACATGCTGCTTAGAGAGCTTGGATCCCTTTTTTTTTTCCCCTCGTCTTATTCAAGATCCCGTAACATTTCTGTGGCATATACTGATTGACAGATTTACAACATTCTTCCAAGATTTATAATACTTTGTAGAAGTTTGGAAAGCACCCACACATGGAAAAAATGAAATAAAAGAGTACTGAGAAATAACTTGATCAAAACTATGTACTTAAAGATGAATACCTACACAGATTTTCAGAGCACCATAGAACCATAGAATGGCTTGGATAGGAAAGGACCTACCTCAAAGATCATATAGTTTCAGTCTCCATGCCAAAAACAGAGCTGTCAACCACTAAATCAGGCATTAGATCAGATTGCCCATGGCCCCATCCAACCTGGGCTTGAACACCTCCTGGGACAGGGCAATCACAACCTCTCTGAACAACTTGTTCCAACACCTCACCACCCTTTCAGTGAAAAATTCACTCCCTAATCTAAATCTCCCCTCTCTGAGTTTAAACCGTCCTACCACTATCTACCTGTGTAAAAAGTTTATTTTCCTCCTCCAGTTTTCTTCAGTTTTGAAGGAACACACTTTCAGGGGTTACCATGACATAACAGTTTTGAAAAGTTCTCAAACAACTGGATAGAATTTACTGAAATTTCTATCTTTCCATCACAAACTAGCTTGCTGTTATGGGAAAAATCAGCTCTTAATCCACCTTATACTGTATAATGAAATGCTAAACATCCTGCAAATTTCAAGATGGATTTGAAGTAAGATGTGAGGCAGAAGACTAAAAATCTTAGGGAAAAAAATGTAGAATTCTACAATCACAAGGGCAAGAAAGTAAAAGGATGGTTTAGTAAAAGAGCTCTGCACTGGAAACAGCAAACCGTGTATATTAACAAAACATGTAGCAGCTTTCAGATTCATATACAATATTTTGTCAATAAAAAGGCTGCTTCTCCAGTGATTTTTGCAAGGGAGAAGATGAAGGATACTCCAATAACTACCCTATTGAAATTAAGGCTGCAAATAGCCAGGTAGCTTCATAGCAGCAGGGCTTGTTTATTATCTATTTAGACTTAGATGTTCACAAATCTTTCATCTGAAAAGCAGATCTAAAATACAGAAGCCCTAATAGCGTATGTACATAATTTCAGTACCAGACGGGAGATACTGCTTTTCCCAAGCATGAAAATTCATGAGCATCATATTAGTAGCAGTATCTCCCTTGCAGTAATTCTAATTCTACAGATAATTGTAAAGAGTTTCAGCGTGATGCTATTAACCGTAATAGCATAACTTCCTTTCAGCGATGAGTCAACAGCAAACCAGCAGCTACGCATAGTTTCCCCCCACCACCCTGTACAGTTCTAACACCACTAATCCCTTTATTATTGAAGAAGATGAGAAAGCCATCCAAGTTTTACAAGTTTGTCAGGATTTTTTGAAAGAACACACTTTATTTGAAATTGCATTCCTTTGTGTTGCTATTTTGATGAATATAGTAAGGTAAGAAATGCTTTTCAGCACATGTGATACATCTTTCTGGTACTAAAATAAACTTCTTTCTGCTGTAATACTCGGCTCTGCTTGATTCAACTGCTTGGATTAGAGCTCAGAAATTACAGTAGAGAAAGCTATGACAGTTTTATACTTTTTTTCTACTGATTCAATCTTTCACATATTAATAAAATGAACAATTCTATCAATCTTAGAAAACCTGCTTGAATACCTCAGACTTACAAAAAGAAATACACAATATCAAGTAACTGACCTGTGATCCTCTGGGTCCTCGTTTGTGATCCCATTCAGAATGTCCCATGAGCTAAAAATAAATCACAAAGAAAAGCACAGGTAAGTGATAAATTGCACCAATTCGCTTTGAAACATTCATGCTTTGATGTTCATCAAAAATTTCCTTTGAGAGGAAAAAAAAAAATCTTTTATGATTTAATTCACACTGCTTTTAGCTTCATGATGAGAGTGAGAAGTCTTCGGAGGTGTCACTGTAAGTTTGTACCTGTACGGTCAAATCACATCGAGCATCACCATGAGCACGACACTGCTCGTGCCAATAAAATTTCCACTGTCAGATTCAGTGTTTGCCAAATGTTTGCAGTAAAACTGGCAAAAGGAGAGCTGACATTTCAATGAGATCACCAAATCCAGTGGACTCTTTGTTAAGTCGCAGTGTATTTTTTTTTATACCAGGAATGAAAATCAGTGACAGCTTTAATTTTGTTTCACCACTGAATTATTCTAGAACTTCTCAAGGTAATAAATGAGTAGAGGTACATCCTCAAAAGGAAAGTTGGGAGTCACTGCATAACAGGAAAGTAAAGACAGGGTATAGAGATGATGATTCTTGTGGAAATTATGAAGATGTGATGGTAGTACGCGGCTCTCGAGTTAAAGAGAAGAGAAGCATTAATTACAGCCCAACTTAAGCTCTCAAATCCTCTGCAAAGTACTTCAGCAGGCTGTGTTGTGAAAAGTATTCAGGTGTTGAACTGTGTAAGATGGACCCCAGCAGAAAAGAGTCTTCATCTTTTTCTATTACACTTCATGATATACTTCATACACCTTTATACAATTCATAATGATGTAAGGGGAAATTTTTTACTGAGAAGTGATGTGCTGGAACAGGTTGCCGGGTGAGGCTGTAGATGCTCCGTCCCTGCAGGTGTTCAAGGCTAGGTTGGATGGGGCCCTGGGCAATCTGATCTAGCATTACCACCTGGCAGCCATGCCCGTGGCAGGGGGTTGGGACTCGATGATCCTTGAGGTTCCTTCCAATCCAACCCATTCTATGATCTTATGATAACAGTAAAATAATACAGACACTCACTCTCTTTCTCTAATCAGCATACAGTTTGTATACATTTGTTCTTTCCACAGGAATGATGAGGGAACAGAAAAGAGAAGATATGCAGTAGGTTTCATTACTTCTATATGTACCTGCAGGTTACGTGCAAACGTGAACTACTGACACCAAAGCTATTCTCAAGCCTGACAAAAAACCTAGGAAGGCCCCAGCGAGTGACCAGGCACAGTGTGGTGCTGCCCAAGCTGTCCAGCACAAAGGTCGTACTTCTCCGTGTTCTGCCAACACACATGCCAGCCCAGGAGCTCACTGTTCCTCAGTTGCCTAGGGATATCTTCTGGGTAAGCTTTGCTTTACCCAGAAAAGCACAGACTAATGCAAATATTAAACTACAGTGATGACAACAGGAGGGTTAATATGACACTCAGTGACTTACAGTTGTAAGCATTTTCTTATTCCTTTCCCCTCCCCCAGAATTCCTTCGTAAAGGAAATGCCTTCTTCCACATCAGAGGTAAGCAAAGAGATTTACAACCTATGCTTATTGCAAAACATTCATCCTAAGACAAAAGAGACTAAAAATACTTTTGAAAAAAGACGAAAGGCAGAGACATCTCATATGAAATCTCTATCTTCTCCATCAACTGTTTTTAGCCACCTTCTTTTCTGTAACTTACTACATATAACTGCCCACTCCCATAATTTGAGATAAACTAGCCACACAGGTAAGTATCAAAGATCAGAAGTTTCATGCTGTAAAAAAACCCAAACTAATACAGCCTTATGACTAACCTTGTTTTAATGCAATTGTTTTCCTTTCTCATATTCTGTTGGTGAAAATACTGGCTGTGTCAGGTTTCCTGACAGTTTCTCCATACTGTAGTGTTTGCTCATCTCTGTATTAAACAGAGCTTTGATGTTTATGAAAGCTGACCTCTTGGTAAACGATCAGTATGGAAAAGATACAAGAGATGCATTCAATAAAGGCTATGTGCCTCACAGTATTTCTGCTCAGACCCTCATACCTATGCTGCCTCTCTGTCTCCTGCACATCTGCACCAACATCTCTTCCGTTTCAGTTCCTCAGCCCCCACACCTTCAGGGGAAGTGGTATCCGCCTTTTTGATTTGCTTGGCTGAAGAAAAAGTAATTTGGCATGAAGCTGACCACCTGCTACTTCCAGTATGATAAAGGATATCTTTACCAATAATGTTAACAATGAACACAAAATAGATGCCATTTCACAGTTAAGAAAAAAGGCATAATGCTACAGGTCTGACTGTGGTTGTTGTGGTTCTCTCATAGACACTTGTAAGCACGTATCACACCCTCAAAAAACAACTCAGCATGAGATCCCACTGCAAGGGTTTTTATGCTCCTATCCTCACCAAGTCCACAGTCTATTGAAGACCAAATGATGGCCTAACTAACACCATGAAGATCAAGAAACACAGTTAAGTGTCACGCTCAGTTATGATTTCCATTGGAGGAGCTGGTAAGGTGGCTGCTGGTCCGGTAAGGCCCAGGGAACCAGGCTAATGTGCGGCAGAGGTGGTTACCTGTGACTACCACCAATCCTCAAGCTCACATCCAGACCTCTGCAACATGCAGTGACTTCAAGCACAACTCGTTCACCCCGTTCCTCAGTCACAGTCTGATGCTTCACATCTCGGACAGCTCCTGGAGCAATCTCCTGCAATTCCTTGACCTCACTACACCCCTGTTGTGCCTTGATGCTTCTGTGTCTTTCAAGGGCCTTTTGGTCAGGTCAAATAAGGCAGCTAAGATGATAGTCCATTGTCTCTAACAACTATTCCTTTCTCTACTTTTCAGCATTTAGCTACCAAAATCACTTACTGAAGAGAGGACAAAGTCACCAACGGGGTGACCTGTGATAAATGTATTGGGACCAGTAGAGCAACCCCTTGCTTATTTTGGCAATGAATCTGGTACTGTTTTATTAGCAAACTGCTACATCCATGAATCCATATTTCATTTAATTTCTCCACAAATGTGTCTTCATGGAATCAGATGTATTTGTATTTTTTGCTGATAGATCAATTGCCCCGAGTGTAAAAGAATTGCTACATCGTCGTCTCTCTTTAAATGTCACGTACTAAGCCAGTAACTTCTACTGAATATCCTCTGGTTGTTACCAGCTAAAATGAGGAACATAAAGAAGGAAAAGAGGAGTTCTGGCCTACTATGAGCTCTTGTCAACTCTAAACAGTTCTTAAGCATAGTAATAAAATATATGACTCTATAAAGTCAACATTTTTCCTCTGATTTTTGTAATCTACCAAAATTTGCTTGGCTTTAAAATACATTTCTTCCTCACACTCTAGAAAACAGTTTTCAAGTCATGCTAGAATGTTCTTGGCATATTTGCAATGGTTCACAGTAACCAAGGAGTGAAGGAAGAAAAAAAAAATATAGAGAACATTACACTTAACAGAATGGCTTCAATTTTTTAGACAGAAAACAAACATAAAACCATTGTAACAAAATCTCTATCAAGTCAACCTACAACAACCTACAGAGGTACAATTGCATAGGTATAACACCCTTTAGCTCAGTACGCCACACTGCGCTAAATGAATCAAAGAACTGTATGGGTTGGAAGGGACCTCTGGAAAGGCAGTTCATCTCTGCTGCTAAAGCAGGTTCCCTTGAGTGGATGACAAAGGAATGCATCCAGACAGGTTTTCAGTATCTCCAGAGAAAGGAGCTCCATGATCTCTCTGGCCACTCTGTTTCAGTGCTCTGTTACCTTCAAAATACCCTCACGTTCAGATAAAAATTCCTATGCTCCAGTTTCTGCCCATTGCCCCTGTTTTTGCTTCTGGCCACCACTGAAAAGAGCCTGGCATCATCCACTTAACTCCCCCTCATTAGATATTTATAAGCATTGATAGACCCCCTCTCAGCCTTCTCTTCTCCAGTCTGAACAGTCCCAGGTTTCTCAGCCCTTCCTCAGAAGGGAGATACTCCAGGTCCCTCATCATCGTTGTTGCCCTTTGGCCCCTGTCCAGAAGTTCCTTGTCTTTCCTGAAGAAAGGAGCCCAGAACTGGACACAGAACTCCAGATGTGGCCTTCCCAAGACAGAGTGGTGGAGTATCACCTCCCTCAATGCTCTTTTTAACACATCACAGGATACCACTGGCCTTCTTGGCCACAAGAGCACACTGTCAGCTCATGGCCAACCTGTTATCAACCAGAATGTCCAGGTTCTTCTCTGCAAAGCTCTTTTCCAGCTCCTTTCCTAAATCTGCACTTATGCATGCAGTTATTCCTCCCCAGGTTCAGACCCTATTTTCCCTTGCTGAATTTCATCAGGTCTCCGCCCAACTCTACAGCCTGTCCAGGTCTTGCTGAATGGCAGCACAGTCTTCTAGTTTGTTAGCCATAATGACAACAGTCAGAAACAGAGAGAACACACATAAACTACCTGAGTCTGAGTCAATCTTCTGAAACCAGAATATGAGCGGAAAAAAAGTATTTAATTGGTGTGTGCAAGTAAACAGAGAGGCAGACATAAAAGCACATTTGGAAGTAGAAGGATTTATTTTTATCACTAACAGAAGGGTTTGTTCCAGATCCTCCAATTTCCTCCCCAAACTACTAGGAATTGATTTGGTCCAGAGTCATGGTAAATGACTTCAGATTACTCAATTACTGACCATGCTGGAGTTAAGCATACCAGCAGCAGAAAAGGTAGGATAAAGCCAAAATCAAGCTCAAATATGCGGACATGAAGTTTATCTTGCTCAGAAGGCAAGCACCTACTTTGAATTTCATCCAAAACTGTCCTGGAAGCCTAGATCTGACAGTTTTAACTCAAAGAGAAAGGCAACTTTCAATAGCAAGAACAACTCCTGCACGTTCAAGAATGCTTGAAAAGATGGGCTCCATGGAAGCCAACTGGCTTGCTCTACCCTACAAATTAGCTAACAGGTCCATAGGGAAAACAGCCTCTCTCTCTCTCCTGGATCATGAGACATGAGGGTCAGGAATGGAGGAGGACAAGAATGGAAAGACCCTAACATCAAAATCATAGTCACAGAGAGAAAGAGGTGTGAAACAGAGCTAGTTCACTCTATATTTAAGGTGGAATCCTGTGCAGTAAAGTGAAGGTTTTTGGTTTTTTTCCTATAAACACTATGAAGTCTCCAGACTTTGTGGCTGTAAAACTAAAATCTGTATGCAAACCAGATGTACACTAGTGCAATTATACCTGCAAAGGAATAAGGAACAGTATGAGGGGCTGAGATACCTATGCTAAAGTAGAAAAATTAGCATCTTTGGCTCAGCTCTCACCTCTTTAAGTGCACTTCTATTTGGAGATTTAGTGAAACTCCCAGCATATGATTACATAAAAATCTCAACTTTCATTAAAATTCATAAACCATATTTCTAACCCTCTTCAGTACTAAAGAACTGCAGGCAAATGTGAACTAGGCATACTGCAAAAGATCTGAATAAATCAAAAGAGAAAGTGGAGAATGACGAATCAAATCTTCATAAACCTTTTTTTAGGTCTTGTTTTTCTCTTCATTGTCTTTTCTGGCCATGGTTTTAATTTTGGCACCTTTGAACTGGGAATACTACTAACTATGCTATGACATAAAAAAAAAAAAAAGATAGAAAAGGCATATTCTTAGTAACATAGCTTGTATAATTAGGTATAAATAACAGATGGGGGGAATAAAGCATTTAAAATATAAGCAGTTTCATATACATTATTAAGAAGGGGAAGGAAACCAGTAGCAGAATGCAACAGCGTTTGGAAACCACAGGTTTTTTGTTTTTTTTTTTTAATTTAAGTAAATATAATACTGAACAGAATTTTATTAGAGGGAATGAGCAAATCTTTTCATGTTAAGTATTTCTGAGAACCAGTGAAGCAGAAATACTTAATGTTTAATAGAGGACTTTAAACCAATTCAGAGCCTACTCTAATTCTATTCAGATTACAGAGTCTATTGCTCTGGAATTGTATTTGGCACACATTCACAAATACACAGTATTTTTACAGCTATGAAGATAATTAAATAGTGATGACTATGAAAGGTGAGTACAAAGCAGAGCGCAGGAATGCTAGAGAAACAGGTCCTCTGCCCCATCTGACTGCAAGCCAACCAGTCGGCATCCAATATTCTCTGGTGAACTGTCTGCAATACACAAATAGGATAACCCAAGCTCCTCAGAACAGCTGAGGACCTGGAAAAAACTGCCTTTTTATCACTCCTATTAGTATTCAGGACATGTAGCAGCAGTAAAATTAATTGCTGATGAACTTCTGAGAAGTCCTGGCTGGGTGTCAGCCAGCAATTTTAGGAGTTGCTTATACTTTGGGAACCAGTGTCCAGCAGCGCTAGATAGGAGCATCCAACCATTTTACAGGCTGGCACCTGGCCTCAACCTTTGCCAAAGAGCAGAGCCTGTATATAAACATGAGCATAACATCTTCCCTCTTTGGAAGAGATTTTGTTGAATGAGCATGTTGAGGATGTAAAACAGTGTCTCACTGTTGAGTTCTTTGACACTGCCTCCTTACAGCTCGCGCTGAATGCTGCACAGTCTGATGCATATTCTCTGACTGAATGGATATTAGCTACGCTTCGGTCTGGATCATATTTCCACCGGTAAAAAGAAACTATTTGTTAACAGCATGTAGGCACAAAATGTTCCCAATACATTTCTTCTCCAGTGACAAAAAAAAAAAAAAAAAAAAAAAAAAAAAAAAAAAAAAAA
>NW_024885088.1:271628-412518 GCF_019232065.1 Centrocercus urophasianus | reverse complement strand
AAAAAAAAAAAAAAAAAAAAAAAAAAAAAAAAAAAAAAGCACAAATTATAAATTATATCCTTGATTGCATATCAGAAGAAACACACTTCTTAGAGGAGTCAAGTACATATTTTTTTGTACATGCTACTTTGAATGGAACTCCTTCTATTCAGCAGGCTGATCCCTGTGCTCTGCTGGTACTAAACAATGTCATCTACTGACCTCGCCGACTTAGGGAGCATCGCTTTGGTGTGGACACCATCCTTGCTGCATGATGAGCATGTATGTACACGGACACATAAGGGCATGACACACAGAGAGCAGAATGCTCCAATACTTGGGAAACAGTCCCTTTCCCTCCGCTGCTCACCAGCTCCCAGGGTCAGCTACATGCATGAGCTGTCAGAGCCAGAGCTGGGAGCCACATGCTTGCCCCATTGATCGCTCTGGCTGTGCTATTGGTGAGAAGAAAACTCTCCACACAAATGCTCCCAATGCTTCACAGCCCTGTGAACCATCAAGGTCAGCCCCTGTTCTGAGGCTGGTTAAAGAAAGTAAACATACGAGTCAAAACGAAAAAGCCAACTAGCTAATTAAATGAATAAATTATGTAGAAAAAAAACAGACTTTCAGCTGCCTCCTCATCAAATAAGTCATTTCAAATGTTTGTGGGCTCCTGGACAACAGCTGGAAGAGAGATACAATTTTTAAATCAAGGCGCAGCCAGAAAAAATGCTTTGCTTTGGATCTTGGTGCTGCTTGGAACTGCAGGCAGGGACAGGGAGGTGGAAGAACAGGCCCGGGGAGTTTCCTCACAGGAGCATCCCCTACAGGCAGGGGGTGAATCTGGAGTGCCAGGGAAAGACACATGCAGCAGGAAGAGAACATGACACAGAGCCACGGTGGCAGAATGGAAGGGAGAAAGCAGGGCAGTGTGCAAGCTGGGTGGATGCTGTGGCAGAGGAGGACAACCAGAAAGGCATGAGAAGAAACCATTCTGAGTGCTTACCAAGGGACTCTGCTCCAAAGGAATAAAAGCCATGAGATCATATCTGGCGCTGGGCGAGACAGCAAGAGAGACTACATTTTTGAGAACTTTTCTCATGGCAGCGTATGACCTTTTAGAGTATTTCCAGACAATAAACTGCATCTGACTTCTTCAGGGATGCTGGCTTCATTGCATGGAAGCAGGGAGATGTATGGCAAAGCAAAGTGGCCCGGCAGGGAACTCCTGTGCTCATTGCTCCCTGCCATCTTTTGAAATGAGCAGGTTTAGCTTTCAGTAGCATGAAGTGAAATAAAAAATGTAGGTGGGAAAAAGAAAAGGCAGGGGAATATCCACCTCCACACCCCGTCTCTGGATTTATATAAATTTTTGTCACAACTACTTAAACAGATGAGAGTAGTAAAACAAATCCCTACAGGTTTTTCTTATTTTCAGTCCTACCATTGAATTTCTCAGGTACCTATTAATCTTTCATACATCAAAAGGGATTTTAAACAACGGGTTTTGAAGGCAAAGCTGTAAGAAACTACAGAAAAGATCTGGATTTCTTTTTTTTTTTTTTATTTTTAAAGAAAAGCAACTGTTTTAATTCAGTGACTCTCTAAGTACGGAACAGATGTGGATCTGTTATGAATGCAGATGTGGAACAGATTTCTTCTAGCAAAGGCTTCCTAAGTTAATAGTCTTATCTGGATATTTAAAAGATTTCCGTAATGAATGAACAAAACAACTTAAATGACCATAAGCAGATTTCTTATCCACTTAAACTGATCCGGTGGATGAATAATTGGCATGTTGACCTGGTGGATAAGTATTCAACAAGCCAAACCATTCACCAAATTTTCCATTTACTCACTTTCCCATTCTGAGCACTGTGATGAAAACTAAAGCTCTAGAAAAAATATCTGTTCTAGTGAAATAAAAAATGAGATTCTGACATTTTCCTGCCTTAGCCATGGCCATAATTCACTGACAGTAACACATGGAAGAAGATTCCTTGGTATGGGAGTGTCAGGAAAACGCAGCACTACCAAGACTCCTAAGTCTACCAGCAAGCTGGCAAAAGAGCAAGAATTGAAAATTAAAAAGAAGAAAAAAAATTACTATTTATACCTTGCTTTCTATTCAGAGTAGACACAGTAAATGACTGGATTTCAAAGCTACACAGTCAAGTCCATTCTAGTGTAATTAAGTTGCTCAAAAAAGTCAGAAAGCTTATTTACTTTTTTCCATTGGGAATCATTAACTACGCATTAAGAACCCCAGTCACAATACCAAACCTGGCACAGGCTTGATAAAGCTTGCTAGCAGCTGCAGCAAAGCCAGCATACAGCCTGAAAGCACATTTTAGGTATGTAATCCTGATTTTTTTCTTTTTTCTTTTTTCTTTTTTCAAGGAATCTGAACACTTCTACCAGAAATCTACCGCGTAATATATGTTACTCATACTGTTTTTGCTTTAGTTTTTCCTCTCAATCTTTTCAGAAATTCCAGTTTACTATACAGTTTTTCCGCACTTTCTGTTGTTACTCGACAAAAACTTTGAAGGCAAAATATTCTTTGTTGCCGACCTACACACAGTGTGAGTTCTGAGGGGCCACAAAGATTATCAGAGAGATGGCTCACCTCACCTATGAAGAAAGCTGAGGGAGTTTGGCTTGTTGAGCTTGGAAAAGATAACTGCAGCCTTGGGCTTACAAGCCGGAGAGAAGCCAACTTGTTACACAGTCTGATACTAACAGAACAAGGAAGAATGGCTTTAAACTAAAAGAGGAGCGATTTAGATCAGATATTAGAAGGAATTTTTTTACTCAGAGTGTAGTAAGGCAGTGGCACAGACTGCACAGAGAAGTTGTGGATGCTCCATCCCTGCAAGGCCAAGTTGGATGGGGCCCTGGGCAGCCTGATCCAGTGGGTGGCAGCCCTGCCCACGACAGGAGTGTGGAACTGGATTATTTTTAAGGTCCCCTACAACCTAAACTGTTCTGTGATTGTGATTCTATGATTCTGTGAGTACCTGCTTCCTGAAAAATCAGTTCCTTGAAGATACAGAGGATTCTTTTTTGCATAGCAATCAAATTTGCACAGCAAATTTGAAGGAACAGAAAGATGTTTAAGTGTTTTTCAGTCAAGCTCTCAGTATATTAGGTGAATTACAAAGCTAACTCAAAACATAAAAGGTCATATTGAAGGCAGCTGAGTCTCAATTAGTTCAATCAGTGCACTAAGCTAACAGTTGAGTACTTTCTGGCACACAATATATAAACAGGAATTTCCCAACGCAATTCCCAGTGGATAACTATTTACCTCATAGGAAAAGAAGAAAAAAAGGAAAAGAGAAAACCTTGTCAAATCAATATTCTTACTGGCAACCTCAGCGGGGGAAAAAGAAACAACAAAAATCTTAGAACTGAGTAAGTATGGAAGCTTGAGCAGACATTTACCCTTCAGAAGTGGTTCTTCTGTGAGGGAACCTAGCCACACTGATGTGGGAAGGATGAAGCAAGACTCGCTTGCGTCTCCACTGCATTTTCTCTGTGCACACTAGAGGGTGTTTTGGCATGGCTGCCAACTTGGAACCTCTCACCAGAACAGACAGCTGCTTACAAAAAGGAAGGGCATGAAGGGGACCAAACGCTTTGGTCTGAGAAGCTGAACGAGCACTGCACTGCCGTTCCCCCACAGAAATGGAAATCCAGTAAGTAGCAGAACAAATCAGGTCTCTGCTGCTACTGCATGCACTTACTGAAAAGAGAAAACCAAACTTTTTATTGTGGTAATGTGATGTCTGAATGTCTGACTGGTATGAAGCACAAAGCCCAACAATCACGATAATCAGCCCTTGGTGAGGCTAAAATAGGTGAAGCAGAGAGGCATAAAAAGGTGGTGGTGTTTTTTTTTTAAGTTTCAGGAGATAATTTTCCTGGTGCCCATTAAGATAAATAGCAGCACAGTAATGGAGAGCAGGGCTTTATTAGTAAAAATGTCAAGACATCAGGAATGAGGCCTCTCTCGAGTATATTAGAAGGACAGCCCAGCAGTCCTTCCACCAGCATGGGAGCAGCACTGTGCCTGCCCAGGTGAAGCCTTGGCTCCCAGGGCTGCCTGGAAAACAGAGAACATCATCCTGCCAACCCTAATTCCAAGCCTAACACCCACACAGACTTCTATCATTAATACCATGTTTTCCTAGCTATGAGGTTTCCCAGCACAGAAGAATAGCACTGACATTTCAACAGCCAGATGCCAGCTAACAAATGTCCCAAAATCGCAGCACACAGCCTGGTAGCTTGCAAAAAAACCTCAATGTCAAAACTCAAAGTACATCCAGCTTAAACACACACTTGGGGGGATTTTATACTAACTACTTTCTATTTCAGACTATTCACTTTAAGCTCGACCAGCAGTGCCTCATCACTCACCCAGGAAAACTTCCCTCTCCGCCGCCCAATCTCAATCAACCTGCCAAATTAATTATCACCCTGCATTTGTCTATTGCTAAGAGGGGGGAAAAAAGCAAATAGATGAATGTAGCAGTGACCCGAGCAAAAATGAATCCTGTGAAACAGAACTAATTAAATCAGCTCAGTGATCTTCTCCCAGCACGACATGTTTCACCCACCCCCTTCCCCAGCAGCCCAGCTCCTGCATCTCCTCCAGCTGTCCTAGGCAGGGCACTCGTGTGGGATCAAAGCCCTGCCCAGCAGTAACTGGGGGTCTTTCCCAGTCATCATGATCATTTCACGCAGGGATTCACATGAAGATTCCTGGCTACAGAGTATGTTTTGGACCAAAAGCACAAGGATTGGATTACCCACCTTTGACTTAGGGGCTCCAAGACACCCAATGGTGGTGCTTGACACCCTATCTCAGAGTGAGGTTCCGCCTTGGCACTCCAATGCAGCCTGACACCAGAGCTGGCAGAGCAAACACACAGAGAAGTGAAAGAACAGACTCTGAACCCTGCACTGTCTGCACTGCTAGCACAGTGAGCACATCCACATGTGTGACCACAGCGCTGCTCACCCTGCTGACGTTCACCAGACTGGCTCAGGTGAGCGAATTACGTGCAGGTTTTAGACCTCTCTGTCCAGTGCCAGTGCACATAAAAATACATTTGGGCTGTAAATTTCACTGCTGCTGGAAGTGGCATCGTTTTCATGCCTTTGGACAAAATGTGAAGCCCTGTACTGGCTGATAAGGGCATGCCCATGCAGCAAGGACATCAAAGCTCATAGTGTACAACAGCAGCAGAAACACCCACCTCTTCTCTCAGCAAACTTCCCACTGCTTTTCTCTTTATGCAGCATGCATACAGAGCAAGAGCAGGATAGGGAAAGGCAGCTCAAGCAGGGCAAGAAACGCAGGATGACAGGCCCACACAGGGAACAACAAAGCACCAATGCAGGATATCTTTACTGAGGAGATGCAGTGCAGAGTCAATCCCACCTTGTTATTCTGTCTCTCCATTTTTTAACACAATCAGTGCTCCTTCAGATGGCAAGTACATCACTGATTGACAGCCGTACTGAGAGACAGCAGAATGGGGATGACTGCTCAGGATCCTTGTCAGGTTAGGTGAGGCCTTGCATGCCAGAACCCTCCCTGATAACGGTGCATGGGAACAAAACAACAACACAGAGAGGCAGGACTGAGTAATCTCTAGGTAGGTGCCTACACACGCAACAGTTTGTCACTCGCACCCATCTGCTGCTCCAAATCACACACACGCTGTCACACGTTCTCTTCCCCATCTGGATTGCAGAGATACTGGATATAAACAGACAAAAGTCAGGCACAGGAATGCTGGGCTTGTGCTGTACGGGGGGAAACACCACTCTGCTTCTCCCCCTCCAACGGGAGCAGCTTCAGTGGAGGTTTCTGGAAGTCAAAGTACATTTTCACAATGGCTGCAGTTTTTTTTCCATGATTTTAAATCCTGCCTTTCAAACCAGTACATCTCTTCAAAGGCTTTATTTCTAAGATTTTATTTTTAAAGCAATAAAACAGTGCACATTGTCCTACAGGGATATAATAAAATACATTCCCCTGCAACGTTGTCTGCCAGCACTTAATTCCACGTGGTCACCCAGGCAGTGTTTCCATAGCGTCACACTGCTAACAGCAAAACCAGAGTCCACAAGAGTGGCAATCTCAATCGTAGTGCATGTATAGGGGATGTATAGAGTATATGCCATTTGGGGATATCACTGTGCAAATGAACACAGTGGGTGGACTTCTGGAGTGACTGAGAACACGGCAAGAAAGGGATCCCCATAGAAAGAAGGATTTTGATGTAGGAAGATAAGAGTGGGCTTGAGATGTATGGCTGCCCCTGTTCTCTGTTTCAGGACCGCATTTTTGGTTCTGCTGAACTGGATGGCTGGAAAGTTGTTGAAACATTCTTTTTTTGGATGACTGCTATTGAAAAAAACATTTCTGTCTAAACTACGTTTATCAGATACGCTTGACAAAATTAAGAAGCACTTCTGTGGCTGCATATCAGGAAGCTTCATCTATTTCAAATGAAAAGTTCTGAAATTTGCTTTCTCTCATATGAACAACTACCTGCCCCTTCACTGCTCGCCCCTTCTTTTCTAGACATTTATTTCTCACATAATCTGATTATGTGTGTTGCTGACATAAAATTCTGTCACAAACTTGATTAAAAAAAAAAAAAAACAACAAAAGAACTTCCTTTTCTAATGACAAGCTGTTCTGCAGTCCTTCAAAAACAGAGCTTTCTTTTCCATTCAACCTCATTACAAAGGCTTTAGCTCCTATCATCTTTGATGAAAAAGTAATTTAAACTACTTCTTCCTATGTATCAAATATTTTTTTCATCTTTGTATGTTCAACTTCTGTAAAATATATATTTTTCTTCAGCAAGTGTCATTTCTGTAAACAGTAATACATCACTTTACCCTAATCCTGAGAGTCCAGATGGAAAGGTACTTGTATTTCTAGCTAGAAGGAAAAAGAAAAGGAAGGGGAACAGGAAAAGGAAAAGAAAAGGGGAAGAGGAAGGGGAAACGGAAAGAAGGAAGAGAAGAAAAAAACATAGCACTGCTAAGTGCTAAAGAGCAGAAGAGATCTGGTCCTGTGACTATCTGAAGATCTCTAGATCTGTATTGATGACAGATGCACTAATGCTAATAACAGTATTTCCATCAACGCAGTATGGCCTGATGTTGTCCTTTGTTTTTGCTCCTATGCCTGGGAACCAGGCTTGTCCAGGAGATTAGGTTAAATGCAATTATCCTGACTCTGTAAGATAGCTTTGAGTCTCTCACTGTTATTAAGGATCAGCTGCAAATCAGATAAATTTTAGCATCAACCACTTCTAAAGCACTTATTTCCAGATCACCATACAAACTTGTGGAAAACATTTGATTCATCTCCCTTTCACAGATGGATAACTGAGGCATTTACCCAGCATTTACAGTTCTGTAAAACTGAGAACAGAAACTAAGTACCTCCAGCTCATGAGACGAGACCATAGGCTTCTTTTTGACCAACTATTTATGTCCAAGTTCTTTTTTGGGGGAGTCAAGGCAATACACCAGGGAACTGAATTATTCTCATGTTCAGCTGCCAGATCTTATCACTCTTTTGGAAAATGTACTGTTCAGTCCTCTAAATATCAGAGAGAGGACAGGCTTCAAATATCAACAACCTTCCTTTTTTAAAGTAAAGTAAAACGGGAAAGCTAGGAAACCTCAAATGATCAAAAATAGTGCAACTTTCTCCCCTGCGCTTGTAGCAGAACAGCCTGCAATCCTCTACTCATCGAGGGCCTTAGATAAAACCACTTGAATGAAGAAGGAAATCAACAGCTGTGCTCCAAACCTGACCTAAACCTTCCCCAAGTTTTAAAGATGGCAAAACCACTTCAGCTGCACACTGGGACACAGAGATTAACAGTGGAAGGAAGGGCTGCAGAGATGAAATGCCAGGAGAATAAAGCATCCTCATGAGGCTTTCCAATTTACTCGTAGCGATCAAGTGATTGTGGTACATGAAGCATCTCTGGCACAAAAGCATTCCCTACAAGAGCTTCATGAATTGGAGACTATTTTATCTCTTCCCCTTTCCATTTTTCCATGTAATTCGTTTTTCAAAAGGAAAAATGGTAGATAAACTGCAGTTTATCCATTTTATTAGCACCAAACCCCCTGTTCCATAAAACAGGAGGAAAACAGAGGGTTGAAGGCAGGGTGCCTGTGCACCTCTGGTAGGCTCAGTGATTCTCTGATCAGAATAAAGCCTCCTTAAAGGAGAACCAGGGCCACCAGCAACCTTGCTTCAAGCAGCAGTGACAAGAGCTGAGGAACAGATGCTTCATAAGTTTAAGAAAGCTGCAGAAGAGGAAAAAAAATCACTTCCCTTCTCATACCTAAATATAGAACATAAACAAGAATGCATACATACTAAATATTTTTCCTAACCTAATACTTTTATTCCCCCACATCCGTCCCCTCTTCTCTAACACACGTGGTGTGGTCCTGGGACCAGGGCTTACAGTCATCCTCAGTGAAAGGCAGTCATGTTGAACACCAGCGCTGGTTAGGGAGAAATCCAGAAAGCTCAGGCTGGACTGGGAGTGACAGCCAGTCTGGTGGGAGGAAATGGATTCTGTACCAAGAAGATGCAAAGAAGTGAATATTTGCAGTGAAGAGAAAATGCCCTCCTCTGTGGCAACTTGCAGCGTGAAGATGAGGAAGATACGGCCATAAAAAAGCAGGGCTGCCAGGCAACAGTTTGCTTAAAGTATATAATGGCATGCTTTGTCGGTCCTATGACTAAAAAGTAGGATTCACTCTCCATATATATGATGCTATCAACATTTTCTACAGTGTTAAACACAGAGGTGCAAGAAATAAGGAGATAAAAATATAGAGAGATAAAACTCAAAATACTTGGAACCTCTTCCTGTGGTATTACTAAACACTCCCATTACAAGTTACAGAAGATGCATATGCTGATTTTCTGCAGTTGTACAGATTATGTCTGAAGGGACAATAATTCTCAAAGCATTTCATGTTTTCTTAGAAATTCCAGTTCCTGGAATCTGAATTGGAGGGGGAAAAAAGGAAGAGATAAATTTCCTCTTTGTCAGAAAGGAGCCTTCCAACTACCAGGACTGTGAAGGGAGAAACAAACAAACACAAGGATTGAAACCTGAAGGTTTGTAGCAGCTCCAGAACACAGCGGGTTGTCCTTGTGCTGGTGGGAAAACCCCGAAGGGCAAAGCTCAGCTCTGCTCAATATCGAAAGCTAGGACTGTAGATATGGTCAACCATAACAAACAAGCTGCATCCTTCCATCCTGCGAGGAGGATGGACAGGACAGAACAAAATGCCAAAACCAAAGCAAGAGATTGCTAAGAATAACTTTATCTCTTCTTCTTTATCTCAGGGGCCAGATTATCTTGGTTGCTACTTGAGAAGACAAGCCAATGCCAGCATCAGAAAGGTCAGAAAGCATGTGAAAATTTACCCAGTAGCTTATCCACTGCCTAACTATCTGCTGTTGCAAAAGGACAGACTATCAAGAAATTCCTGCCTACTTGCTGCGCAAATAGACGCTCACTTTTGATTTCTAGAGCTAGAGACTTGAGAGACAGTTGAAAATGTGCTACACGGATACCATAGCTCTAATATCCTCACAAATTCATTATGGTTCCAGTTTGAGGTAACTGAAACCATAATGAATTTACAAAATATTTCATTTTGAATGCAAATACTGGAAGGAAGCAGAAGGACACTTCCAGGACACCAGAACCTCCCGTTTCATATCTAGGAATAACAGCATTTCATTTTTTGCTTTACTACATAGAATTGGAATTAAAAATCTGAAAAGAGGAAAAACCCACACTATAGTTTCAGGCTTAAAAGGGTTCATTGACCCAAATCGGTTTTTCTGCTTTGGTAGTAATTAAACTTTACTCACAGAGTATTTCAAAATATTCAAGCTACTTCCTTTGGACAACAAATTGCATTTGGAAACCTTTCCTGAAATCCCTGCAAAATCCAGCCATTGGGTATCTCTCCACGCTGTGAAAGCAGCCAAACTCCCGACCTCCCAGACCAGTCAACCTTCCCAAGGCCAAGGGGTACCAGGCATGCACCCAGCAGCCAGCTCAGCCCTGTGTTAGTGGCTGGGGATGCTGCAGCTCAGCATAATAGGATGGCATTGAGAGACAGCCCTAGGGAGAAAGGACCCAGCAGATTTCACTGAATGCAGACATCAGGGAGCAACGACAGAATGAGGTCAGAGTCTGATCTACAACCCATGGAGCATGGCAAGCTATATCTAGGCCAACAGTTTGCTGTAATCTTGTTACTTAATGGGAGGCAGAGGAGGAGAGGGAATATCCTTGGAGCTCATACAAGAATCAAGTAATATGCACTTAAAAGCAGGCTTGAGCTGGGGCACAAACTTAGAGCACTCTCAGCCTCAGCACAAATGCTTCAGCTAGTTGGCACTGCCTGTCACATAGCAACAAGGTGCAAAACGATGGGAAACTAAGTCTGCATGTCTTTTTGCCTGTGATGCACCTTGATAGCCATTTCCTGCAGAGACCCTCCTGGCTACAGACTCACCTCTACCTGGGGACCTGCATCTAGAACAGGTTCCTTAAACTTTGTGGCACAGAAAATGGCTGCAGTTATTCCTGGAACAGTCTTTAGTTTCGATTACCATCTATGTTAATATCCTAGTAGTAGGAGGCTGGAAGTAGGATGTCAACTTTCTTGGAAGAAAGAAGGGAGAAAAAACAACAAACCCCAAACAGGAATGTACTAAGAACATGGCAAGCAGATGGCTGTTTTTATTTTGCTGCATGTGGGGGAGTCATAGGTCTAGAATTTCATAGCAGGGAGGAATTTCACTTGTACAGATATCAACAGAAAGCCTTTCTAATGCTGCTTACATGCTGACTTGAGCCAAACATCTCCTGTGTACATCACACACATCTGATATGCTGGCTGTGTCACTCAGTACCAGCCCACCCTTTGCAGAGGGTTATGCACAAGGACTGGGAGGTTGGCTTACTGAGGAGAGAACGCATTTTCCTCTCCAACCCATAGTAAGAGAGCAGAGAATCTTCCAACTCTTCCATTATTAATTAATATATATCTTACATAATGGAAGGAACATCTGCAGAATAAAACATTCACTGAATATCAGACCGTCTAAGCCTCAGTAACCAGAAAGGGCCATGACCATCCCCTCAAATCTGCCCTGAAGAAACAAAGGAAGGATGAGAATGGAGAGGGCTCAGAGTCCATAATTTGCCTGCCTCATACACCTAACTGCTCAAATTAATAGAAAAGTGCTTTCTCGTTTTTATTTTGTTCTTTAAAGGCTACCCTACTACCATGGGATATATACTTAAGCAAGCTAGCAAGAGATAGAGATTAAATGGGCAGTTTTAGGTGCTTCATTCTTCTTCACCAATCTCTTACGGTTGTCCCCAAGTCTCAGTGGGAAGAAGAGCAAGCAGCAGCTTCACTTGAGAGCAAAGACCCACCTGTATCAGGTTGCAGTTAATCTCTGATTTTTTGTCAGATCTTGGCTGAGACTGGTAAAAAAAGCCTGTCCCACCCATGTGACAGAAAGAGGCTTGAAAGCTCACTCAAATAGATAAAAATGGCTCTGTTGAGAAAAACTCTACAAAACAATTACAGAGTGATTCAGCGGTGCACAGTTGCCTGCCTGATGGGGTGTGAGAACAGCCAATGCTCAAACACCCGGCTGTTCTGCCTTTTGCTCTGGGCTCTCCATTGCTCATGTAAGGGATCCCACCCACCCCTTCCAAGAGAAAGGAGATGAAAAGCAATCTGCAAGTCACTTGCAATGCACAAGGATTTGAAATAATAGTCCACAATAGCTCAGCAATTTCATTTGCAAGCACAAGGAAACAAAGATATCTTTTTAATGCAAACTGAAAACTGCAAAGTCTACTCTCACTGTGCAAGTTGTTTTTACCACACAGCAGATATAGCAAAAGAAACTAAAATACAATGATTAAAACAAATATTTTACTGCCAAGGTTTTTTCAGAACTCAAGTATTTTGTGTGTACTTTACAGTCAGCTGTAGAAATAACTGCAGAGTCTTGAGACACGGAGATGGTATAGGACAAGAGATAATCTGTACCTTGAAGAGCCAGTAAGGAAAGCAAAAATAAGAGTCCAAGCTTCTTTCTAGCTTTTGCTTCTGCTTATTTTTGGTTTTGTTTGTTTTGTATAGCCTATCTCCTAGCTAGGAGTGCTTTGTTTTTTTTTTTTTCTTGCCAGTGCATTGTCCAACAAACTCATGACTGCTAAGAAGTCATGCCAGGTTGACTACTAGGTACTGCTGGAGAATTTGTACAGCCCTAGGAGGACACAGCCTGCACTGTACCCACAGTTCAGCCTCCAGCAATCGAAGAGATGCTCTAACACCAACGGTTGCAAAAAGCCATAAATGCAACTTTCAGAATAAGCGAATGGAGGGATGCACCCTCATGCCATGCATATTATTTGGGGCTGAGGGTAGTGTTGAAACAGTTCACAATAAAACTTTCCTCAAGCCCAAACTCAGTTTAACTGCGAGTTCTTCCGGGATGAAGGAAGTGTCCTGGTTTTATGCAGCTTCTGAGGGGCAGTATCCCAGTTTGGAGAACTCAGGGGCTACTGTCCTGAAAATAACAAGCTCCCAAAGTAGCAGTCACATCAGACCCAAAGCCTTTCTAGCTATCGACAGAACTGTAGATTTCACTGAGCAATCACTCTAAATGACTACAAAGTTCAAATATGGGCATTTGAAGTGCCAGTTATCAAAGTAACTGACAGAAGAACAGCACGATCATGCAAGGCTTAATACCTAGATCTAGGAAAAACTTATTAAGGTTAGGTTGCAAGGGAAAGAGGTTTTAAAAACATCCAAATCCTCCTTGAAAACAGCTATGCTTATACTATCCTGTAATGATAAACTAACATAGGAAAAAGCAAGCAACAATCTTGAATATCTACACCAAAAAAAAAAAAAAAAAGAAGAAAAAAAAGCAGGGGATATTTAGTCAATTTTGAGAAAGTTCTCAAAAGTAAAATTTTCTTTCTTTACAGAATTGATTGGTCCTGACAAACTGTCTTCACTTTATATATGAAACACAGCTATAATAGCATAACTCCAGCCTGAGAAATGTAAGGAAAAAATAATATCGATATCAAGTTTCTGCTTCTCAGACTCCGTGACCTACAAGCTCATTAGGTTAAACAACAATATGATGAAAAAAGAGGCCATGCCCCTGGCATATGGTATTATAAACACGGGGAAGTGCCAGTATAAACCTTTATCAGGAGACTGGGTTCTTTGTCAAGCAGTGCCTTTCTTTCAAAACATTCCCGCTGCTATGCGCCTGCAACCAGCCAGCTGCAGAACCTCATAAGAGAGTTCTTATTCGCCC
The DNA here is from genome assembly GCF_019232065.1 of Centrocercus urophasianus. Taxonomy (NCBI): domain Eukaryota; kingdom Metazoa; phylum Chordata; class Aves; order Galliformes; family Phasianidae; genus Centrocercus; species Centrocercus urophasianus. The sequence continues at coordinate 399,080 of NW_024885088.1, read as the reverse complement.
TGCATAATGCTTTACAGCTTCGCCACAGGGTTGCTGCTACGAGGCCTGACGTCACCACCCCAACAGGAGGCTGGAGGCTGGGAAGTGGTGGCTGAGGAGAGGCGGTGAGGGAGACCACAGGGAGTGGGGCTGAGACGACAGGCCTCCCTGCTGGGCCTTCTGCTCTCAGATAGGAATGGAAGGCAAACACATCAGATGACTTTTTTTTTTTTTTTTTTTTTTTTTTTTTTTAATTAAAGGAATACAGCCATCCCACCCTCATGATCTATCACTCCAAACTTGCTCTACCTCGTGTATTTGTTTTACTTTTACATGTGTAGGCACTGTGTCAATTTTCGGTGCTGTTGGGGTACTGCAGTCACAGAGAAGAGAAATAAAATTTTAAATAGGTACAGGCTCAAAGCTGGATCCACAGCCACAGTATCCAACATCTCTTCCATCCAAGTAAAGTCTCAGAAGTAGAGATGTATTTGCCTTTCCTCCTTCAACCCTCTTCCATAAATAGAGAATGCCAAAGAGGGGCAGAAAAATGAGGGCAAGGCAGAAATTTGCTTTTTGAGTTGTTCGAATAGTTTGCTCCTTTATGGCCAGTGAATCGAGGTTTGAACGATCATTTCCAGCACAATGGATGAAAAGCCATGCCAATGAACTTGCATACTGTAGGCAGTGAAGTGTTTAGTTTGGTCTCCCAGTAAGTTGCCCTTTCCAAAGGAGGGCAACCAGGGCTTGTGAAGGGCTTGAAGAATGTGCACTACCAGGAGAGAATAAAGGAACTCGGGCTGTTCAGTGTGGGGAAAAGGAGGCTGAGGGGAGATCTTATTGCTCTCTTCTAACATCTGAGAGGTGCTTACAGTGAGAGCGGGGTTGGTCTCTTTTCACTGGTGACTGGACAAGGGGAAATTGCCTCAGTTGCACCAAGGGAGGTTTAGGTTGAATATCAGAAAAAGCTTCTTTACAGAAAGGGTTGTTAAGCTCTGGAATAGGCTTCCCAGGGAGGTGGTTGAGTCACCATCCCTGGGTGTGTTTAAAAATGGTTTGGATGTGGTACTCAGGGACATGATTTAGTGGAGGGTTGTTAGAGTTAGGATAGTATGGTTAGGTTGTGGTTGGGCTTGATTATCTATAAGGTCTTCTCCTACCTGAGCAATTCTATGATTCTGAGTGATGAACAACAAAGGGTTGGATCTTTTAATTGTTTATTTCCAGATGGGAACTCTTCAAGCTTCTGTTTTTAAGTGCAAATACTCTGTAGGTGTAAAATTGAAAGGGCATGGAGCATTCATGAAATATTTTCAGTACTTGCTCCAATTTTTTAAGCTGTGGCTTTTGCTTTCTCTTTCCAACTTACAGGATAGTAATATTTTTAACTTCAGTATTATCACTTCTTTTCATAAGTTATAAAATCACACAAAAGCATGAAGTCCACAGGATGGGGAACCTTGCACAGATGCTCACCTTTTTTCATTTTTTTTTTCTTCTCAGATGCTAAGTCAACAGGCAAATAATTTTATTTTGTAGAGAAACAACTACAATTGAAAGTTAGTTGAAAAACATTAGGCAAGTATTTCCATGGAAAGGCTAATTACTGCAGAAGTTGGTCTGATAAAACTCTTAATGCTTAAATAATTTTTTTTTTTTTTTTTTCCAGAGAAGAGACTGCAGTTTCTACATCCCTGCCTCTCATGTGATCCCTGCAGCCATGGCTTGAAAAAGAGCATCAGAACACAGTGCATGAACTCTTAGAGTCATACAGCCACATAAGCACTGCAGTTAACACTTTGGAATAATGATTGCCTTCCAGCCTGAGCATGACCCATTGGAACAAACAAAATTTAGAAAATCAGCATAGGCAGCTGAAGGTGAAAACTGCAACCATAGAAGTGAGAGAGAATGAGAAGGCATTTCGTATCACCTCCTATGCTTAAATTTATGCAGCACCAGTAGCACAGTAGAGCACTTGAAGGCTATAAATGCAACAAATCCATGTGCATCCTCTCCCCATCCCCATCTTCTGTAAGAAGGGAGAACAGTAGAGGAGCAAAGCATTGTGGACAAATCCAGAAATACACTGCTGAACTCAAGAAACCTCTTGGTGGAGAAACATGAATCTTTCAGGTCAGTAACCAAGGCTGCAAATATCATTTCAGAGCTGTGATATATTGTACAGCAGCATGTTAAAATTACTGTTGTGAGCACTCAAAGTACAGTAGCTCTACTCAGAGTCCAGTTAATGAATGTACAGGAAATGCAGTACTAAAGTCCTGTGGCATATACACATGCATACGCTCCTGTCAGCTAACCTATAAACATTATGCGCACTAAATCTGAAGTCACAGTCCTGGTCTATTTTTTGCCATTCTTCCCATAAGAGAAACTAAAAATAGGCCCATGGGAACTGTGCATGGGACTCTAATCTTCAAATCTTTAACTCTTATGGTAAAAATTGCCTAGCAATGCTTTTGAAGGGATTCTTCATGGAGTCTGCATAATATATTTATGTATCTAAGCACACATACGTATACAGGGATAATGATAGCCATGAGAAATTCTGGATAAACGCTACTGACTGGTTGCACACATCTTCAAAGTTTGCTCATAAATGATCTATGAAGCTAAAAATAAAGATGCAGGGAAACCTGAGTATGACCTCTTGTAACTCTCAACTTCTGCTTACAGGCACAGGATTAGGGGGAAAAAAAACCCCAAAAAACCACAGTTTTCTGAAGAACTGCTGTTATGCTATCAAGCAAAGCTACAGAGCTGGGTGTCAAAGAATATTGCCGCTACTCTGCAGAAAGGAAATTGTTAAATTTAAAATAAAAGATACATCAGTAAGGAGAAAAAAAAAAACCACAACCCATCTCCCTGCATATGCAGCACTGTGCAACAAGGTCTTTTGCATGCAGTATCTGAGGCAGCCACTCTGCAGAAGGATTACCCTCAAATGCAGTAAGTGGCAAGCATGACAACCAACAGACCTCTTCCTTCACCCCTGCTGCTCCTCCAGAGAAATACTGTCTTGGTGTTAGGATAGATAATCCTCCCCTTGCTACGTCTCACCCATTGGAAAAGGCACTTACAGTTTCTGGCTGCGGCAAGCTGAGGGAAGCATATGGCAGCAGGCGCAGATGGCCGCGTACACAGGTTCGGGCAGCTCAGAACACGCAGTACTTAATTATCCAGCAAGGAAAACAAATGTTAGGAGACATCACGTTGAAGCTGTCTTGACTTCCCCGAAGCCAGTGATGTTTGTTCTTCAGGGCCAATGCTTCGAAGAAAAATGCTGCTAGATTTCTGCAGTAATGCCCAGCACTAGAATGGCTTGAAAGCCTCCCTGTGCCTTTGTGGAAAACTACCTGAGCATTTGCTATGGACTACAACCACTAACTTCACTTTGGTTTTATTTCCTTTTATTCATTAACAGTGGTGCTTAGTGCTTACAGACTGCTGAATTTCTCCTTCGTGGATTTTTAAGTACTTTTGAGAAGATGACTAAACAGCAATTTCTCCCCGATAAAATAAGGAAGTGCGGGGCAAAGAGTCTTTCATTTCCCATCTTCTTCTGGGAAAACTGAGCATCACTGCCAGAATAAAAGCCTGAGTATCCCAAATCTAGAGTCAGGCTGTACCCACTGCAAAACAATACAGATATGGGGATCTAGACGAGTGAGGAAGCGGTCCTGGAAAGAAATGTTCAGTATCAAAGGTTTGGGGCATGTACAAGTTTGGGGAAACATGATGGTACTTAGAGAGGGGCAGATTTAGCCAGGTCATGATAGGAACCAATGGAGTGAAACAAATATGGAGTCAGAATAATGTGGATAACAGGATGGAGTAAGGGACGTGTAGACCAAGGTCTTCAACAACACCTGCCACTGGTGAACTACTTAACACTGAGAACAGGCCAGGATAATGAACCAATAGTAGAAATCTGACCCAGAGAAGAGACAAGTAGGAATTGTCATGAGCTGTGAGAACTGGGAGGAGCATCCACATGACAGAGTGCATGCTCATTTCCAGCTCCTATGGCGTGAATCATGGAAAACTCAGGAATGAAAAAAAAATCTTAAAAAAAAAAAAAAAAAAAAAGAAAGAAAATCCACAGGGACATTTCTAACAGAAAAGTGCAATTCTACTTCACTCTTTCTTCTACTGTATGGCATACAGGTTAATTAGGTGACCACAAAGCACCTCACTACAGTCATTTCTCATTCAGCACCATTCTGCGTGCTGCCTACAAATGATCAAATGCTTCTGAATGAGCAGTTCTATTTACTTAGTGTGTACAGCACTAAGGTGTCTTAATTCCAAGCTATGGAAATTCTCCTATTTTCTTTTTCAGTATTCATAACCACAGTATCTGTGAGCTTTGGCAATATTTATTTGAATAAGACTTCCTTAAGGAAGAAGGCTAAGACAAAGAGTGTCAGGTCAAATACATCTACTGATTTGAAAGGTACAGTATGAAAAATCTGATTCTTATTTCTGAGAATTTCTGGTGTTATATAACACTTTCCACATTCAAAACAGTTCCCAATGATCTCTGGAAGCATTCAGTAAATAAAATAAGGAGTCAGGCAGTCATAAAAACAGGAACTCACTTGTAAGAATCTGGATTTTAAACAAATTGCTTAGTCCGGCACAAAAAGTCAGCACTCTAGGGCATCATTCACCTATCTTAACCCTGAATTTTTCCTTCTGCAATCTCTTGACTCATTCTCTAAACACATACTGACAGTCTCAAAAATATGATCCAAGGAAACGATGCTTCCCTCAGCAGAGAACACAAATTTACACCCAACACAGGTTTCTATGCAATGACTGGATCAAGAAAGCTGTAGCAAAATAAATATGCAGGTACATGTAGGAGACGCATATTGTTTAAAGGCCCTGGACATAAGGTGAAAATGTAGGGGTAGTGCAGTGTGGGTTAGTTAAGTGCATACAAGCTGTCACAATTCTAACCTTCTCCTTATTTCTGAAAGCTCAATAAATTCTTTTAAAATGTTTTTCAGATGAATTTTATGAGGTATACAGTCAGAAAAGTGACACCTTTCTGCTTCTGCTTCAACTTTTGCAAATATTTAAAAGCAGGAACAAGTGAAATTATTCAACGTGAACAGGCCCAGAAGTGGTAGCTTGGTATAATATAGTAAAAAAAGATTTTAGCCTCAGGTTTGTGTTTTGTTGTGTTTGGAATGGGCTTCCCAGGGAGCTGGTGGAGTCACCAACCATGGACATTTTCAAGAAATGTTAGATGTTGTACTGAGGGACGTGGTTTAGTGGGAAATATTGGTGATAGGTGGATGGTTGGATTGGATGATCTTAGAGGTCTTTTCCAACTTCGGTGATTCCGTGATTCTATGATTCCACCTGATTCAGTGGAAACATCAGTGTCCAACTGAAGGAAGAAACCACCCATTCATAAGCTTATGAAACTTTATGCTGTCTTTAAGGAAAAAAAAAAGAAAAAAAGTTAAACACTTCTCATAGTTTCTAAATGTATGTCTTCATTAATTTGTTTTCTTAACAGTCTATTTTTCCAGAACCTTGTCCTTTAGCCTAATAGCTTGTTAACTCGAGCTTTCAAGAATGCTCTCTCAGAGGATTTTCTGACATGTACTGTTGTTCAGTTATAGGTACTTCTACATAATTTATTTCTTTAGAGGAAAGAAAAGTGAGAAACCATGTTATAACAGAGCCTGGCTATGAGTGAATGGGCAGTTGCATTTTAGACTACTTCTTTATCAGATCTCTGATTTAATGGAGGATGTTGATGTTTGCGCTCAGATCAGGAGAAACACAGAGGAAATGAATATTTCTTTGTCCAGGTTGCATTACATTAATTAGCTGAATACATGTAGATTGTAAAAACAAGGAAGGTTTAAAATTCAATCTGCTTTTCATGCCTTCAGAGAAGTGACTTTCTCCCCCTCATTCACAGAATTGAGGTAATTACTATTTTTTACAACAAATAAGTCTGTATTACTTCTTACTTACTTAAGTCTTACTTCTGCCTGAAAATTTAAATTCTATCCACAAATCTAAGCTTTTTTCCCTTTAAATAAATAAATAAATACATAAATAATCCCTAATACTTCTCTCTTCAAAACAAAATATTTAAATTAAATGCCAAATAATTTTACTGTCTCACACCTGGTGGTAAATATAGAATCATGAGTACCTTGGACCAAATCTCTTCCTCAGCAAAGAGACCCAGCTACACCGCTGTTGCTAGTATGAGCCCATCATGTGCAGTGACAGCATGGTGGCATCCCTCTTGAACACAGCTGTTACAGTAACAATCACCTGTATGGCCACCATGTCATCAGAAATGTCCAATTAAGGGGGGCTTATAAAGGCTAAAACGTCATTGCTTTCCCCTTTCATACGCATAAAGGCTCCCGTACAGAAAAGTGAACCTGTTCAGGGGGAGGAATGTTCACTTCTGAGCCAAGGAGCTGAGGAATGATTGGCAAAGCTGAAGTGCTGTTGCCTCCAAGCCCCCTTCTCATGGCTGAAGTTAGGGTAGATGGCCCCCATGTCTCTTCCTAAAAGATGAGAAAAGGCAGTGAAGAGATAGGGCAGAAATTGCACCTGTCTCTCCCTCCTCTGCATACAACCACATGGACAGGGCAAAATTCTAGCAAGAAGCAAAGAAGTGGAACAAGAAAAAAATATATCATGTTTTGCTACAGCATTATTTAAAGCTTAAGCTTTCTACTACGCTTTGGAAAGCTTGAAATAGAAGAAAGTATTTAAGCAATATCTTTTGATTACTGCCATGAGCATAGTGATATCACAAGCCACATCTGGTTTGCCAAGGTCAGCTTGCACACTTCAACATAAGTAAATTCTATTATGTGAAAAATCTGCTAACTTGCTCAACAGAGGCCACCCAGAATTATTTCTTTGACAAGACTGTGTAAAAGACACAAAAGGTCTTGACTTCAGATAATTATTAATTCTCTGGAGAAACACAAAAATTTAAGGGTAGCAAAACCTTTTCAAGCTCAAGATATATAGCATTTTGCTTTCCTGCATCACGAACCGACGCACAGCCTTCAGTTAGTAGGTATGTACTACAAAGCAGCCATTGCAGTCACTTTCTAAAGATTGTTTTAGATTTTTCCCAATTAATTGCCTTCTGCTGGAGGGATAAAACAAAATTAAAAAAAAGGAAAAACAGAAAGGAATCCAAAGAAGTCAACCACACATCAGTGCCTCTCCTGTCAGGAAAGATCATACTTTCCAAAGTCAACATTTTTCTTCCCTCTGGTTTCAGGGGAGGGTGGAAGGGAAGAATCTATCAAGAGTTTATGAAACAAACCAAGATAAGGCCAAGTGTTTTTAGCTTTCATCTATACAGTGACAAATATGGGCTATAAACAGTCCTTCATTTTGTTTGTCCATGGCTGAAGTTGGAAGAGAGTGCGATTTGAAAAATACCACTTCCACATTTTTATTCATTACATCACTAAACATGACTCTACAAGCAAAGGAGCACACATGATGCAAGCTAAACCTCTTTGGAGAGGAAGACTGTTTCTTTTGGACTTCCTTACAAGTTTCTGAGGCCAACAGCACAGTTGAAATTCAAGTGTTTGAAAACCCAAACATGGCATTTTCTTATTCAAATACTCTTTCTGGTTCTAGAACCAGTCCCCCAAAGAGGAGGGAGAAAAATAGATTCTTCCCATCCCTCTTTCTTAAAATTGTCAATTTTATTATTCCTTTTTTTTTTTTTTTCCACTTTCATAAAAAAAATATCCCCCCTTTCTTTTTTTTTTTTTTTTTTTTTTTTTGTGGGCAGGGATAGGGAAATAGGAACCTGAAGCAGTTTCCCCAGCCCATTCTAAACACGTGGGCAGCCTGTTAACTTCTCCAGCTCTCTATTTGGCTCTTTTCCATAATGAGCTCAGAAAACACAGAGCCATCCACAAACATTACAAACACCAGACTGTTCTGCTTCTGCAGACTCCATCAGTGAAAACGATGAAGCAAGGCAGGAAAATATCCCTCCTTCCCCTACCTTTCATTTATAATTGACCTCTTTGATCTTCTCCTTGGAAGGGTCTGAACTTTTCCTTTAGGTAGGTCAGCCTAATGACAGTAAAAACAAAAACTCAACATTCACTTCAAGAAATGTCAGGGGTAAAAAAAACTGAAATCCCTGAGAGAAACGTGAAAAGGAAAACTTGGGAGTGGTAAGGCTCCCAATCTCCTAAAAGAGAATAAATTCATGACAATGTTGTCTTTCTTTCAAGCAGGAAAATCTCTTTGCATTTACTAGATCACTCACACATTACTTTTGAATCCTACTTGCTAGGGAAACAAGTTGGAAACAAGTAACAAGGAAAAATACCCAGCAAATTAGTAATTCTAGTACTTTTTTTTTTTTAAATAACCTTTTTTTTTTTTTGTCAGAAGGAACATGAGGGATCCATGAGATAGATAAGAGCCTGGGTGAATGGCACCTGAGATACAAAGAGTTAGAAAAAAAGTGAGCGAGTCTTTCTGGTATCACAGAACCTACAAAATTCAATACATTTGTCTGAAGTGTTTTATCACCTTCATTACTGCAAAAACAAAAACACAGAGCTCGGTTAATTGCTGTACTGGACTTCCAGAACTTCCACTACCACCACTGCAAAAACCATGTGGTCATGAAGGCCCACAATGCTAGGCACAAATTTGGGGATTCTACGCAGAAAAGAAGCTGGTACATCACTGCCACAGCTCCTGGTGAGGACATGCACTCCCAAAGTAGCAAACAGTGCAACATATGGTCACAGCCTACAGTCCAAAGCACAAACCCACACAATTTAACCCTCTGTAATCTCACTTCCAGCAAGTGCAGCAAGTAGTCCTATGAATGCTAAGAGAAACCTTGCTCTACTAATCCAGAGATGAAGCCATAAAGCTTAGAAATCTCGGAGTTCTTGAAGAAAGAAGTATAATTAAAACATTATGGTTAAATCTCAGTTTGGATTAACTACAAAGTTATTAATCATTGACAGAGAACCCACTTAAATACGTAATTTATCAAATAATGAGAAATATAGCTTGAAACAGTCCTCTGGAGGTTTTCTATTCCATGTGCCAGCTCAAAGCACTAGGTTCTTCAATGTTAGATTAGCTCAGATTGTTGGTCCAGGTAAGCTTTCCATCTCCAAGGTAAATGTGGCACTTGTTCTGGAAGGAAAGAACTACCCACAATGAGAAAAACTCTACCTATCTTATTTTCTCTTGCTCTAACAGCTAACTCTATATATTGTAATATACATCTCTGAGAAAAACCTGGTTCCACCTTCCCCATAATCCCCTTTTAGGAAGCCTGAAGAGAGCAAAAAGAACTCAGCCATCTCCTAAACATTTCCTCACAGTCTTAGGGGTGACCTGCTCCTGCTTAATGAGATCTTTTGCAGCACACTGAGGGCAGCCTTAGGAGCCCCAGAGGGAAGGATCCCTTCCATCAGCCGGCCAGCTATGCTCTTGTAAGGGCAATGGATTCCTGGTGAGCTTCCACAGCTGGGTGGTGTGCTGCTGACTCAAGGTTTGGCTTGACTCACTGCTGACTGATTTCTCTGGAGCCCTTGGTGCTTTTTGAGCTAATCAGTCAAGAGTGCTAATGGACTGCTGAAAAGGGTAAGTTGCTACTTTTGTCCTTATTAATGTCCTATAATTAACGCTATTCTGCCTACCGCCAATAGCAGAGCACTTTGAGTGCATCAGAAATGACTGATACCGTATTTGTGACAACTGTCACAGAAAGGATTTTCTAAAATACAAAATGACAGCAACAACAACAACAACAACAAAGTGTCAGCATTAGGTGTAACAATGTCATCTATGCAACAACAAAAACTGTGAAAAAACATGTAGCCATAAGGCTGACAGCTGTTCAACAGATACTGGATTAAAGCCAGAGTCCTATGAAAATCTATCCTTTTAAATTAAAGAGTTCTTAGTGCTACAAAACAGAAGACAACTAGCACCCTGAAACACTTCTCTTTCCCTCCTATGCCCAGTATGCAACAAAACTAGAAAGACACAGCAACTTTTCATCAAACAGAATGTCTGATTCCCAGCACACAACCCCCAGTTCTGCAGTCAATCACAGTTTTGGTCTTGTCATAGAATGAACCTGGAGGAAATATTTGAAAGGTAAATGTAATTATAATCAAGAAAGCAAGCAAGTGTTCAACCTACCGGCATCATTGCTGCATTTACCTTCCTCCCAGCTGTTTCTTTCTATATAGAGCCATTTCACCTTCATAGCACTAAAGCAAGTAATTTTTCGTAATGCACAGAGAATATGAGTGCAAGGCTTCAACATCCTCCCAAAGAATGCCTGTCTTACAACAGGTACAGTATAACACTATCTTGATTGTCTGAGTCCTTCCTGCCAGAATGCCAAAAATCTTTTGAGGTTCTGCCAAGAATACTTAAGTGTACTCCCTTAGAAAGGCAGTTAAAATTTTTTTAACTGCCTTTTTATATATGAATATATATACATATATATATGTATATGAATACATTAATATATGCCCTTTAATATATAAACCACCCCATAAACTAGTAAGGTTAAAGAGAAGAAGATAAGGTCCTTATTTTTTTTACTTTTGATAATAATAGAGAATGCCTCTGTTTGAGGAAGGATGAAAGACAGTGATGCCACTGTAGCTTTTAAATACAATGTGTGACACTACAGTGGTACTCACACCATTTGTTACAGACTTTCGCCTTTCAAATGTATCACATGTATTCCAATATATATCTCAATGCATTACTGATCCCACTTCAAGCAAAGCAGAGAGATGATCACTGACACGGTCACTAGGAAATTTACTGTAATGTCAGTCTAACTGACAAGAGGAATTTGCTCTCAGCACAGATTCGCAGTACCTTTTTCATAAATTCAACAGGCCAGCAGTCACCTCCAGGTCAGATTAAAGCATTTTAAGTACTTCAAACCCAAATCAATTACCATATTGGATATTATGAGCAAAACTATGATTCAGTGCTCTTTTGAAAGCCAAGGTAAGGAGGATAAAAAATCTCACACTTCTATCCATTGCATAGTGTTGAGATGTACTCTAATCACGTGAACTACTGAAGGTTCAGTTTCAGAGCAACTGAAAGGTCAGAGCAGTGAATAACTGAAGCCAGATTAGGATCTGAGAAGAGGGAGTCAGATCTTCCAGTTACTAGGAGACGACATGTTGTTTAGGCATACTTCCAATCAATAACTTAGGGAAGAATTAATCTTTTTTTACCTGTAACTCTAGTCTTTATAATCACAACACGGTATCTAAGCATAGCTGGAGCTGAATAATTATGGACATGTGCTGGCAACCAAAGGAGCATATGTCTTTTGTAAAAATAAAAAAAAAAAACTGTAAGACCCTTTTCAAGTATCCTTCTCCATTTAAACACAACCAGAGCTATGTTCACCTTTAACACCAACCAGCTACTCTTTTTCCCTTACACGCATCTCAAGATTGGGCCAAGTTTCTAGTATTTCTTTGCTATAAACAATAAGCAGAGCATACCAGGTACATGCATGTCTTCTTCAGTACCTATAGATGAGAATTCACTTTGCCAGGCTAACTTTACCAGCCAGCTAAACATAGATGCCAAAGACTAGAAGAAAGGAAGTTGATAGCAGTGAGACTTTTTATAGGATGTTACACAGACCACTGCTATTCTTTCCTTCTGATAGTATCTGAAAGCATGAACTATGTAGTTACTGTATATACTGGTTGTTAAATCTGTTGTTTTGAACAGCATATGGCTTGTACATGACAAGGTAAGGATTGTCCCATAACTGCTGGGGCTGCTGTAGACATTTAGCAATGCAATGACAAATAGATGCGTCTGACAGGTGGTGATTAAGACTTGCAGTACCATTCATTTCCAGTAATGAAATTTTTGCCAGTAGAAAATTTTTTCTAGATGAAATAAGGCCAATAAAGAAACCAACTCTTCTAGAAATCTAGCCTTTAAAGGAAAAAGATAAGCTGGAAAAATGAGTGGTTTTTTTTAATGTGACTGGGTGATGTTTTAACAACTTGCCTGTGGTGCCAATGAACTGGGGGTATCGAAGATTAGTTGGATGAATAAGCTGTATTACATCACAAAGAAAATGAAGAGCTTAAATAGAATAGTCAATCCAAATTTTACTGATTTTAATGCACTTTAAAGAGCTCAGTTTGTGTGTGCATGTTCACTGACAAGCACATACTGACTAGCAGAGGCTTGGGAACAGAAAAGCACACATACCTATATATGGCTCTGTTAGACAGAACTGCAAATAAGTGCAAAAACAAGTACAGTAAAATATATGGAAGGATTCCTATGCCGAACAAAATAACAGCAGAGACAGATTGGAGCGTTTCCCACCAAAACGGAATTCATTCCTGAGGTATTCATTTCAATGGAAATATGTTTTTTATTCATATTGAATTTAATAAGAAGATCTGCCAGTTATTACAAATGCAGAAGAAACAGCTACCCTGAGACACCAAGCTGGTTGAGAACATTAAATCCTACAAGTCTCCAAAGGTTTGTTCCTTTTAATAAAAGGCTCAGACGTTGTCTTTAGTAATCACAGCAATCCATAACAACTACTATGCTATACATTAAAGAATGCAAAATCTCTGGAAATAGGATGTAGGACTTGCCAGATCACAGGTATCAGGTCAAATCTCTTCCACATCACTAGCAGCCAGAATCATTACCAGACCAGTAACTTTTCGGGGCTCCTGCAAAACAAGTTAGGTAAGTCTGCACTGCATAATTACAACATTGTGCAAGGCTCCAGCAGCCAGCCCAGGTGCAGGAAGCCGCCTGGCCACGTCATTGTGGCACGCTGTCCAACCTAATTAGCAGCTGCTCAGGGCACAACCATGCTGCTTTCCAAGACCACAGCTGTATTCCTGCACGGCACTTCACTGTCTATACACACCGGCTCATTCAAACCTAGTTCTCCAGGCAAGGAAGTCTCCAGACCACTAACACCCATTGTGCACTTGCCCTGGCTCTGCTCAAAGTCCTGACTCAAGCAAATGTGCAGAGGACAGAGCAGACATGAGCCCAATCTATGACACTTCCTAAAGTTGCTCTCTATTAAACAGGCACACGATAGGGCACACAGCTGTACAAACCTGCTCCAACTTCCACATTTTCACAGTAAGGAGGCACACGATGGTTAGGCATGATGTGGAACAGCTGCAGGAGACTGGTAATTTTCTGCTGGAAATGTTAAAGAACACTATTGTTCCGCTTCACATTATAAAAGACAGAAGTAGCAGGTGATGCTGTGAGCACACAGGAGTGCCTCATGCAGTTCCAATTAACCTATGCATCGTAATATCCTCATGAGAAAAATACTAATTTAGCAGTTGACAGAATTGTTAAGAAACTGAACAGTGTGGTACCTAACTGGTAGCAGAGTGCTGGTCATCATTTGCTCCGGCCAATTTATTACATGTTGGATTTCAAAGCAAAGAGCCATTTCCTTTCTGCTATCTGTTGGTAAAGCGAATGTGGTAATGAATACAGTATTAAACATCTCAACTAACAAGCCCTAAAAGCAGCAGAAATGCAGAAACATTTGCTTGCTTGCTCTGCTGAGCTTGGAAGTAAAGCAGATGACAACCTTATGCCTCAGTGCCTTGTGGTACTTTCCTTAACAAGGACGAAGACGACACTACGGCACACATTTATGCCACTAAAAATCTCACATCTGATGCTCTTTAAAAACAGTTTAAAAAAGCAAGCAAACAAAAAAATCCAAACCCATTATTTCAAATGATGAGTACAGCAGGACAGTAATTATGTCTTCTACCCTAATAACAGAAAGACATTTAAAATTAAAGCTATATATATATATATATCAATATGTATTGTAGCAACAGTTTAATAATTGCTTTCTATGAGAAATTTAGTAACAAATCATAAACAATTCACATCTTTAAATGTAAGACAATAAGCAATCATTTTAAGTATATATCTATAGCTCCTAGACTCAATAAAATTATTCACTTTTGCATCAGTTTCAGAATTTTAGTTAAATGAATGTGCATTCGAGCTAATGGTCACTGAGATAACATGAAGTAGTAAATAAGCTGCACCAATAAATAAATAAACAAATAGAACTTTGGGAAGTAGTAATGTTTTAGCAGAAATCTTAGTTACAGCTTTACTTCCCAGTAAATTTCTACATTATATTTCTCCATTTCTACCTCAAACTGAACCGCTGCTTCTAAAACCTGTGTTGCTTTGTTGTTGTTGTTGTTGTTTTTTTTTTTTTGTTAACAGCTTGCATATCTCTTTACAATTTTTAATTTCACTGCAGAAACAGTTTCCTACATCAAGCTCTAATTAAGAGAGAGAACATTCATCTGGATAATTCTTAAAGGAAAAATCATGGGCAAACTTCATCCAAAAGGAAACTTCAAAAGAGTCAAACTACAAATCATTCACATGGATGCAATCAAAGACAAAATAAAGAACTCTCATGAATTTGATAAGTTGCATATGTATGTGTAAGTGTATTCTTCTCAAATTAGCTTTGATCTAGAGAAAAAAAATTCACAGTATAAAGAATTTTAGAGATTGGTCATCAACACATATATGTGCATAATTATTGAAAGGGACTGAAGTAAGTGATAAACTGCCAGCCCTTGCAGAAGTAGAGGTTCATTTCGAGCACAAGGCTGACATCACTCTTCTCTCAACCATCCTTTTCTGCTCCGTGTTTTTCTCTAACAAAATTTAACATCGGTTTATGATTTGAAAAGTGCAAGAGTCAGTTACAAACTATCATCTGGAATCACATTCAGTGGTCTTGATTGCCAAAGTCATGCTACTATGCTGGGGTCAGCGCATGGTCATCGCTGAATCTAATGACGAATGGCAGGAGCCTCTAAGTTACCTGAGATCATACATCCCACCTTGAATCAGGATCACTTATGGTGGTGACATTCCTGACAGACACTCAGTTCTCTTTGTTTGACAGCACTGGTAACGCTGCTAGTGCAAGTAATCCTATTCTCTTTTAATTTATGCAATAAATGAATATTTCCTCTTTGTGGGAACCTTTTAAAGACTCATGTTACTCCTCCAGCTTTTTTTTGACTCAGCTCAAGTTCTGTCAATCTTTCTTCAGAGCTCATGTTTTCTTTATCTCCAGTCATTTTAAGTACTCGCCTCTGGACTTGGGTTTATATCTTTCCTGGAGCGTGAGGCCCAAAATTAGACATGGGCCCTCTGAAGCCAAATAAGTTCAGAGCAAAGCAGAAAGGTTATGTGATTTGTCTTGCTGACACAACAGTTTGGCTTAGGTATTCATTATAGCACTAACCTTTTTCACAACCACATAACATTATTTTTCCAAGTATGGGCTGTGATCCACAACAAAATCAGATTTTTTTCTAAATAGCTGCTCTGAGCAAATTGTTCCCTGTCCTCATTACTATTGCCTAGCTACAGTAATCTGCACTTATCAAACTGGATTGTACTGCATTTGCCACATTGCAAGTGCAACCTGCCCAGATAAATTCTGAAATCTTGTCTGCAAGGCAGTGACAGCCTCCCTTAGCTGCATGCACTCTTCAAAGTTAATGAACATTCCTTGAAGTATATAATTTAAATTGTTTGTGAAAATTCTGAACACCAGCATCAGGTGATTTTTTTCCCCATCCTAGGTGCTGTAATGTCATTGGACTACTTTGTTTCACTGTATTTTTGAGAACTGCATCTAAAACTTCCTACTCACCTACTTTAAATACAGATTCTAAAACTAATCGACAAGTTTGTATCCTCTGTGTTCATAAAAATGGCCACCAGCATATCCTGGCATGCCAGGATCCTGCATACCAGTTTACCCCAAAACATCTGAATGCTCTCTAGCCTTCCTCACATAGTGCTGTCATCTGTGCACTCATCACATGTATTGTATCAACTATCTTCCATACAACTGACCTTTTCCATAAAGACAGTCACTAGAGAGCTAGAGTAAATTTTGTAAATCTTGATGGTCTATCAAGAGCTCTGCTATTCCATGAAGAACTGGATTGACTCTTTAGTCTCCCTCTGAACACTCCTTATCATCACTCCTTGTTATTTTGGCTGTATCTGACTAGATTTATCTTACTTTTTGGCTTAGCTGTTCTAGTTTTTACATTTCCCTGCATATGCTTGACTTAGTTTCCATGTACTGTACACGTGCATATATAAATGCACACATAAAACTCCATTTTTTTCCTTTGCTGTCTGTCATTTTCATTCATATCATATTCTGGATATATCTCAACCTTTCACTCCTATTGATTGCATCCATATTTGAGGAAGTTTTCACTGTGCCCTCCAACTCCTAAAATAAAAGCCACTTACACTACTTGGTGCCTCCTCGTGCACCTAGGGAAACAGAGCTGTGTTGTGAATGGGTCTGACATTAGACCCTTCTGACAGCATACATTCACCATTGTAGATTCTGTGTTCTTTTCTTCTTTAGCTATCCCATAAAGACTTTGGGCAAAGTTCCTCCTCCTATACACAGGATCTTAAAACAAGTATGTAACTGACGTACAAGGATGTAACCCTATGGTCTGCTTGTTCTCATTGAGCCAAATTAGAACTTCAATATTTATGTTCTGATCAAATTACTTAGTAGGTCAGATGCCTGCCCAGGGCAATATTGCTTATAGTCATCCAGGATTTCTTTTATAGAACCTCTTCTCATTATATTAATAAGCTCATATGTAAGGAGGCTCTTTTTTCCCCCCCATTTTCTCTTTTCTTCCTCCTTTAATGCTAAAAGATGCACTTATATTTGATCCACCAAGTCAGAGTTCATCTGAGAATTTTGGTTGATTTCCTTTCCTTCTCTTCACGAGAAAAAATGATGCTTTAGCAAGATCAGTGTGTGCCATTTACCTATTATAACAATTATTTCGAAGTTACAAATGAATTGCTAAGTAAGTGCTACGGACTGTGCAGTGGAGAAATGAAATCAAGAGGCTATAAATGAGTAAGGCAATGAGAGAAGGACATGCCAGAAGATAATTCAGACACACAGGCTAAGCTCATTGTAATGCTGATGCTCTTGTTGTACTCTCTACAGCAATGATGAGTACTGCCTATATAGTCAATAGGATTACAAGCCAAACACATAATTGGATAACTGCAGTAGTTTGGAATTGGCTGATACAATGCCTCTGAGATTTCGCTGCAATGTTCTGCGTCTGATAAGGCAAATTTAAGTTGGGAAGATTGAAGCTTCTGAATTATCCATGTTCACACTGTTCCCAGTATATCATTAATGGCTGTTCTTCCCATATGGTCTAGTGTGTACTACACTGTATGACATCACAGCTTTCAAGAAACTGAATGCAAATTAAATTACCACACAGGTATCAAAGCAGTGTCTGTGATCTCAAAGACACTTAGCCAGTAACTCCATGCCAGGAAGGCATCATCATTTCCTGTTAAGCTCACAACATGGATGCAATACACAGCTACGTTCCTAAGAGATTGTATTTCAAATGGTCTCCTTCCTGCATCATGAGTCACACAGCAGTCCCACACCACCAGAATAATTAGCCACAGCTTTTTGTTCTTTGACAAAGATGTACAGCCTAACAGCTTGATTTTAATTCCCCAATGGAACAAGTAGCTAATTATGACCTGCATTAAAAGTTAGCTGCAATAATTTAGCAGGATAATTTTAGAGATCTGATAGACTTCCAAATTGTGTGTAAATAGATTACTGTGAATGCTTTAGAAATACAAACTCAAAACTACCTAAAGAGCAAGATGAAGCCCTACTACATACATGAATCCTTCATCAGAGCAATTTCAGAAATCCCCATCACTGCATTTAATAAAGTTCCCTATAGCTTCCAGCCTAAATAAATCATTAGCTGTCCAAAGACACATGCAGCTTTCCTGAATGGAGAAAGGTCACTAACAGAAAAAATAAACAAATAGTATGAAACAAAACAAAGCTTCTAGAGAATAAAATGGTAATTCTGCAATTTAAAAAAATACTGACTTTTATCACTATGGGAAGGAGGAGACAAAATCTTCAGTCTTTGTCACCAACAGCTGATGGTCATCTAACAGAATAAATTTCTGACAAGCAGGACCAACTGCACTTCAAGCTTATCAGTACTACTACTACAATCAAATACAGGAGCCAGCAGTGGCTGTTCTTTGGTGCTAATGACCACTTTCACAAATGGTTGCTGCAAGGGAAGTGTAGGAAAGGGAGAGGCAGATTCTCTTACTCAGCATTACTTTAAGAAGCAGAAATTGGAGGGTATTATCTGGACAACTGCTGAGAATAAATAGAACACCTGCAAATTTCATAGTTCAGCAGAAACTGTTATTTAAGTTAGAAATCACATTACCACACACTGTGATCTCAAAAAGTTGAACAGAAAGAATAAAATTACTCCAGAGTGTAAAATGAAGACATAAGGAGGTTTTGTGCTTCCGTGGTTGATGTCCACAAGACAAAAAAAGTTATAGATCAGTTTTGAGTTCCTAAGAGCTTTAATCATCTTTTCTTTCACTTGCATGTCTATGTGACAAAAGCTTGGCCAAGACAATACTGCTGTGCTACAGCTCGAAATTCAACTAAACTTTAATTATACACTAAAATTCATTCATTCTTCAACTTTCTACTTTCTCAATGGCAATTCACAGAGTATAGCAGGCATATTTCCTGGTTTTTACTCACAGAAATGGTTCTATTTCTTTTCCATTTTCTCTCACACTTTGCTTCTGCACCTGCTCAGACCTACTTTCTATTTCCTTAGTATTTGACAGATTTGCCACTGGGAACTCATTTGAGAACTCCTGGGTCCAAAAGCTCAACAACTGCAATCCATTCCTTTCAAGAGCTAAGCAAAGCATTCCCTGAGCTCTGCGAGCTTCCCAGCTACACAGAGTACCATACTGATGATTCTTGCCATCAGCAGCAGGCAAATTAAAAAGGTTAAACAACCTAATCCAAAGAACAGAAAAATTAACAGCAACGGTGCAGTACGTTAGATATTATAAAGGACACTGACATAGCAACTTTATCAAAAAGAGTGCAAACACTTTAGACAATCACATAGTGTTCTGACATTATTAGCTATTCACACTCTCAGTACTTCCCCTTCACAACAGAACATACCCTGAAATAACAGACTGCCACTTTGGTTTCTCAGCAGTCGGAGAAGCAGCTTTTTTCCTGCACTCCAGTGAACTTGGACATTTTCTAACGCAAACTTTACTAAAGCCTGCCCAGAGTACAAACCATAAATAGAACATGTTTTCATTTGCAGGAGAACAATCCTATCCCCTTAAGCCCTTGCAGATTTTTTTCCTGTATTCTTGTTGTTGTTGTTGTTTTATAATATGTATTTTTTAATTTATATCAAACATTAGCAGTTCAGGAGTTAATCACCTCCTTAAAACTTTCCTCACACTCAGTCCTTTCACATCCGCATGCACTGTGGTAAGACAAAACTCCAGATAAGACAGCCCAGTTCCTTCCTACCCTGTCACAGCGCACCTCTATGAAGTGCCTAAATTCTCCATGCATGGTCCAAATAGCTTTAAGCAGCACAAGTGAGGGAAAGTGCACCTGAAAAGGATTTCAGAGGAAGTACAAAGCTAAAAGATGGAGGGGGGAAAGCGGTTGCTGGCAAGCTGCCTTTTATCTCACTGGATGCATGAACTCTCTTCTGGCAAAGTTTTCACATAAACTCACAGAAGAAGAATGAGCTTCAAATAGGATATATGTCTAGATAAAACCTTCTGCTTTCAGACTTTTTTTTCCAGATGCTGATCTTCAACAAGAAAACTCTGCACTAAGAAGACACTCTAATTTACCACTGGTCACAGGCTCCCAAGAAAGCTGGTAGGAATATTAAGCTCCCTCAGACCTACTGGCTACTCTTACCCACATGGTCACATGTACTGCTACCCACAATTCTCCCAGTTATGCTGCAGAGAAGGAAGAATGCAGTGCTGACATAGAGCAAATCTGCTCATGATACCACAGAATGCTCAGAAATGCAGTTTCTTTTGTAACTGTCAAAAAGTTGCATTCTTGAAGTCAGATTTATGCAATTATTCTGAATTAATCAGAATTACAGTCCCTAGGAACTGCTCAACCCATTATATGTAGCTCAAGGCAGATTACTGTGCTTGGAATTGACAATAAGGTTTAAGTCTTTCAGCTTCTGGAAAACATTTTTTAAAAAATGTCTTAGCTTTTGGAAACAAAATACATTTCCAGAAAGCTCACCTCAAAGCACATTCCAGAAATTATAGTTTTATCAAAAACTGTATGATTAGATTCACTCAGATTACTTTCTTGCAAAAAACAAACAAACAAACAACAAAAAAAAACCCCAAAAAACAACGCAAAAACCTCATAACTGTGTTTAATTAAATGTATAAAACAGATTGGTGACATAATCTGTTCCCTGAACATACAGCCTGCTACTGAGAGCTATGCTATAAACTTTTAGCTAGGAGTTAGCTATACATTATTTCATTCTACTTAATTTATCTTCCCCTCTCTGTGGTGGTTGCTGAATATCAAAACGTATTACAACATAGTGCTAGTCATCAATTTCTATCTCTATAAGTCAATTCTTTTGCTCCTTCCAGGACACGTGCAGTTGCAGATTCCTGCTCCTGGATTCATGATTTAGACATCAGAGCACCTTTCTGTGCTGCGGTCATGTGCGTTCTGGGTTTAATATCAGTCCCACAGTTTGTAATAAACTCCCCTTCTTCAAGGTTTCACCCCACACACAACTGTTAGGGGTGCCAGAAGTGACTCCCTTCATGATCTACAGCTCAAGGAAATCCTACAGAAGGTGGCACATGCAGATATATCTACCACCACTGCATTCTCAATGAGGCTGGGAAATCAGCACTGGCCATGTCAGTAATATCCCCTCAACAATAACAAAAATTCTGCATGTTCATGCATTTGTCACTACTTCTGCTTTTTCAACGCTGAAAAGCAATCTTTGTCCCATTTTGCTGGAAAGCAGTTATTCCAGGCTCTCTTGTCTCACCTATACGTAGGCCAATTTACTCACTTTCATCCTAGACTCTGGTAGCAGACTCCACACAAGTTCTATCTTATCACCTTTCCGAGCTCAAATTACTTTTTGTGTTCTTTTCAGGGTTTTGATGTAACTTGTAAAAATACCCCTTAGAACATGTTTAATGCTAGTCCCAGAGGTACAGCTTCCATTTGCTCCCTCTTTCTACTTGCACACTGCAAACCTGAAATATCCAAATTCTGCTCCCACCACGTGCTGATCTTGGCATGCTCAAGTGATCACAGTGAGAGGAGAAGGTCTCTGCTTTAGACATGTGAGAAGCCACTGCTTAAGGGGTGAAAAAATGCACTTGCCCTGCAACAGTAGGAGATAAGGGCATCGTCAGACAGAATCCTCAACAGTGTAGCTGATAAACCTGCTATCTACTATAGCTACCAGATAATGCATGAATCCAGTGTTTCAGCCACTCAAAGAAACATGCAGATTCAGCTTTCTGGATTTAACACACTTCAGAAATTACTTAGTCTTGTGCTCCGGACAATGATTGGCTCCTACTAGGCTGTCAGCAAGTGCTCCACTCATCTGATCTTCTCTCAAGATGACTGTAACACCTCTGCAGCCTAGTAATCTTAGGTAAGGTGCAAGAAATTGAGATTCTCTTTAATGATGAAAATCACCAAACTAATATTTCCAAAACAGCATATCTCAGGAAAAACCATCCCATAAATTAGCAAACAGAAAAGATCCCTGAAATGGAACATGAATAAGCGACAGAATCTTTTATTTTAGCAAATTGGAAATTGTCTCATGCAACACCTAACTAAAACACTGTTCACAGGAGAGACGCAGCATAGTCCTCCAATGGAAACCACATTCAGTGAATTCATATACAGCGCACCAAGTCTGTGAGACATCTCAGGAACATTTCACATCATCTGGACACCCATTATTTGGAAATGAATCCAAATAAGGTTCATTTTGTATTCTCCAGTATCTCTACAAGGAATGTTGACAAACTAGCCAAAACAGCCCCCTTAAAACGATCCTGTAACTCCCACTGATATCCACCTATCTTATGCTCCAGAAAAAAGAACTCATCCAACTGACTGCAAAAGTTATGAAAAAAAAAACCCCAACGTTTTGGCCCACAGTAAAAACAACAACAAACAAAAAAACATCAAACCTCACTAAGCCCATTTAGTCATAAATGAAAACACAACATTATTTGCTTATGGAACAGGCTGCCCAAAGAGGTTGTGGATGCCTGGAGGTGTTCAAGGCCAGGTTGGATGGGGCCCTGAGCAGCCTATTTTAGTAACAAATATGGAGGTCAGCGGCCCTGCCTACAGCAAGGGGGTTGGAGCTTGATGATCCTTGAGTCCCCTTCCAGCCCAAACCATTCTAGATTCCATGATTCTATGATTTACAAGGTAAGGCAAACAATCTTATTGCAGAGAGACACTGCATGGCTGTCTCAACAAGAGCTTGAATTCTAGTCACTGACTAGACATCTCCAGCTCAAGTATGGCCCTCTTTCTGTCTCAAGTCTACCAGAATTTGTTTTGGTTTACACTGAAAGGTTTCACCCCACTCTACTCAACAGTTTCAGTATTGGATATAATGCCCAGCCCCGCCTCCAATTACCTGCTCACTTGGTTGAATGTACACCAAGGAGAAGATGGCCAGTTCATCAGTTTGCTAAGCGTGTTCCCTAGGACTCCGAAGATTTCTTACAGAGCATTAAGAGAAAGTTTCCCTATTTTCAAACAACTCTGCCATTAATTCATAGCTTAGCCTTTATAGCAAAGTCCACATGTTAATGGCAAGCAGGAAACAAAAAGCATACCATTAGAATAGGCAGAGAACAAAGAAAGTATCTCACTTGTATAGCTGACTGTGTTTTTGTGCAGGTATTTTACGGCATTGCCTACCTTAGAATTACATTCAGACTTCAACATCCTCTGATGCTGCATCTTTAGCCTCTGCTGCAAGCCAATGGCTGTGTGACTTCTAACTTGTCTCAAAAATAAGTTGAGGGAAAAAAAATAATGGAAAAAGGACTGTCTAGCTCACAATTCTCACAACAATGAGAAGTAGCATGTCTTCCCTATGTGAAGTGAAAAGTCCAGTGAAAGACCACTGCATGTAGAAAGCTTAAGAATAGAAATAGTATCATGGAACCCAAGCACTGGTTCTTTCAAGGAACAGTGATGGAAAGTGATTCAAAGATCTGGATTTTGAGCATCTGTGCATTTCAAGCCAAGCATGTAAGCACTCACTGGTGCAAGTCCCTTCGTTAGCATAAACAAAACTGTACATCATACATACACGTATGGAATAGTTTGTGTGTTTAAAATAATTCTTGGTTTCTCTTGAGAGGAATTCATTCACAGTTGACACTTCAGGACTGCCAGTGTGTGACCTTACATAGCATCTGTGTTGCAATGCCTAGATGTGTTGTTAGGGTGAGCTAAGGATAGGAGTTAAGCTTCAGCTCTAAATTTCCTGGCTTTTTTCAACTCCTGTCAGCCCTTATTGTTATTTCCACACAGGGAGAGGAAGATGCGATTAAAAGAAAGAACACTGTTGCTTGGCTTGACTGTTTCTTGGCAGTTGGTGGATTTTGCTAAAACCTTATCAGAGTAAACCCATTTCTTGCTTCCATGTCATGCAGAGGAAGCATTTTCACCTACAGAAAAAGATAGACTGTAAATGAGCCATTTTTCCCAGCACTACAGGTAGCTTCCCTGTCAGCTGGGGTTTGATCCCCACATCTCACACGTAGCAAAGGGAGGCAGAGGTGGAATGATTTGAAGCAGCCCTTTTCCAGAGTTCATCATGTTGTGGGAAATAAAACACAAGCACACCTAGGCTGGCAGGTAGTTCACTTCCAGCTCTACCTCCACCTCATTTTACCTTTCCCAGAAACACAGCCTCCTCAGTACATTTTTGTTCTTTTCACTCTCCCAGAAGAACAGTTAATACTTATTCAATTATAGACGCCTGCATCCTAAACAACAAAAAGTGAAAAACATATTATGAACAATTTCAAAGTCTGCAGACAATGCTTGCTGTTCCTAGTAGGCAATAAAGAGGGATGAAAATTAATCACTGTCTGCTATCTGCACTTTAAAAGTGGCAATTATTGATAAATGTGTTCCCACTTCAAGCACATTACTTGGAACTGGTGAGAAGTCTGGACTACTACAAAACCTTAAAACATTAACTGGTCAAATAGCTTTTTAGGCCAGAACACAAATAAGAGCTCACTAATTGGAAAGATGACGTCATTGGACTGATTTATGAAAAGCACTGCTGATGTTTAGATTTGGAAAATTTACTTGAGGTGGCCAAAGTAAACTTCATGGCCTTTGTTTTGGATACTCCAGTTTATGAAGCTGTCATTTTAAAGAGCCATTAGAAATAAACAGATATATGATGATAGAAGCTATTGAAGAGGTTGAGTGAGGGCTGCTATTGTAGGGTTTTTTAAGCCCACGTATAGCTAGCACAGTGGTGCTGCCCATAGGATCCTGTTCTTTTCCCCTCTAAATTAAAAGCTTTCAATTTAGCTTTCTGCCTCAAATATTGCTGAAATGATAGCAGCGTTTATGACACGAGTCTGCTTGGTGATCTAACAACTGAAAATTTATGAATATTCCACATTTCAAAAAGCAGGAAGCTGAAAACCTCCTCACATCACAGCTATTCCCTAACCCACAATTCAGTTAGTTTCTACAAACTTCAAGATGACCAGTGGCTAAAATGATTTATAGTCAAGATGGGTGAATTAAAACAGTTGTGAAGCACTGAAGTTATTATGGGTTTACAGAATTGAGTTATAAGTCATTTTCTTTTCTTAGCAGTTTTAGGGGTCTTTTTTGTTGTTGTTTTTTTGTTTTTGCTATGTAATGTATTTGACATTTACTACACTATCCCAGCTGCAGACGGGAAGCAAGCATGGGGGCAGCCTACCCCAGAGCCTGGAGCCTTCCTTGCTTCCTTCTGCGACAACAAACCCCATGCCCTCCTGGGCATTACTTCATTGAAACAGAGCCAAGAACAAAAGCAACCATGTGACACCCATTCCTACAATAAAGAGCAGGAATGAACACAGCACCTAAATGCCAGACACTGCTGTGCTTATACAGAAAGGCAGACTCATGCAATAAACTGAACTTGTTCTGCTTTTACATGGATTTACCTGTGTAACACAGCCATACATGAAGTTTGAGTGCGGAAGCTGCTGCCCAACTAAAATGAGGAGGCTATCACCCACAAATAAGTAACTGTCAGTGGATCTAAAATATATATATTATATATATATATATATAATATTATATATATTTTATATAGATAGATAGATAGATCCACTGTCATATATATATTATAGATATAGATATAGATCCACTGTCATATATATACATATTATATATATATTATATATATATATATATTTTAGATCCACTGACAGTTACTTATATATATATATATATAAGTATATATACTGTATAGGATCGCCAAGGCACCAGGCCCACTTGTTCAACACAAAGCAAAGAGAAGAAAAAAAAGAAAAAAACATTTAAAAATGCTTCACTGCTTACACAGGCTTCAGACAGAGTCATCTCTAAATAACATCTACTGGGACTCAAAATAATTATTCAAAGTTTGGGGTGAAATTCTGGCACAAGGATAAATATCCAGAAGAACAGACACAGGACCAAATAGAAAAACAGTAAATATTGTAATAGATGCTTTATAATAACAGAAAGGAAAAAAGGAGTAAGTAGATAAGGAAAGCAGCTGAAGGAGGACATCCGTTCCAATTATTTCTTAGGACAGCAAAAAGGGTTAAGTGCAAAAGCTCTTGCATATGGTGAGACCCAAAACTGTGGTAGTTATGGCTAATGTATATAGGAAATGAACTAGAAGGTTGATAAGAATCATAGGATTCAATTTAACAGGAATAATCTATTGATTTTACAATGATGAAACAAACACATTTCCCTTAAAATGGGCATTTATTAAGTTACACACCATTCCATGAATTTATGGAAAAATTGCATGTCTATCAAACTTCCTCCCTGCCCAAAATAATTAGATACACACTGAATTCAAATGGTCCCTAGTATCCAAACAAGTATAAAATATAGATACAACGAAATAATAGTGTACAGCACTGTGTTTTCTACAACAATTTTCCAAAAGCAGAAAGTATCATCTCAATTCACTACTGAAGTATTTATATGTATTGTCCATAGATTTTGGTATGGATCTCAACATTGCAGTACCTTTGGAAGAATATGTTGTATTCATTCATATTTACCAATGCCACTAAGTATTACTCATTTTCTTTAGCATACACTCACTATATGTTATTCAAAAGTAGGTATCATCCCAGTTTACATGTTAGAAAACTGGAACCAATGTAAACAGCAACAAAACATATTGGGATGTTCATGAACGCGTTAAAAGAGCACATTATTCTCTCAATAGGCATAGCATATTAATTTAAAAACTCTGCCTTCCAAATAAATGTTGCACTTTACTCTTTAAAGCGTGAGATACCACAAAACAGTACTGCTTGTTAGGCATGCCCATGAACACACTGTTGGTCACAAAAGCATCAAATGTTTTTGGAAATTGTTTATCAAAGAAGTGTTGTGAATTTGCAGTGACATTCACCTTTCTTTGATGTGGATTCTCTTTGTGCACACCTCAAAATTCCCAGCAATTTATAAGCCTTGGCAGAATTCAAATCAACAAACACGTAATTCCTGGGAATTTTAGATAAGTGAAGCGCTAACTGTTGAAAGGAAAACAGACTCATCTGGATTCTACCCACAGTGTAGAACCACAGTGGGTTGAACTATGTCCTCTGAGACGTAAAGGCAGTTCCAGTTGATTTCAGTAGGTTACACTGGGACTGAATTTATAACTTATATTAATCAACTGGCTTGCCAAGTCCTAGTGCAGCACAAAGACATTTCATGTATTTTACAACAAACAGGAATTAAGTAGGTTAAATCTAAAGGTGAATGGCACACCTACTAAAAAATAAACATCAAAATAACAATACTAATACCAATAGCACAACTTTCCAAAAGAGGTGTAGGGGAACAACAACAACGCACTGAAATACTTTCCTTAAGATTATAATATATTTTGTGGGCAATTAAATTATTTATCCCTTCAAAAGGAGGATAGAATGCATTTTCTAAGGTTATTCAGCAAATCCTCAGCAGAGCCAAGATTAAAACCTTCTTTTTCCCAATGGTGTGAATTCAGGAAGTTCACTGTTTAGAATGGGATTGTTAGGGAGCGAAAAAAAGAGTCTCCAAAACAGACATGCACGCTCACTTCCATTTAACAATACCAAAGCATTCCATTCCACTTTCCCAAAAACCCTTTGGAGTGAGAATAAGGAAAAAAATCAGCTCTGAATTGCCTGAAAGTTAGCAGCTCCTGTTTTCACATACTTCTAACAAAAAAAAAAAACCAAAAAAAACCCCTCATTACGTATGTATGGTGTTGTTCTTGCCATAGGAAATCTTTCAAATTATTTCCATGTTGCATGTGGCAGGTCGTGCCCTCACTGGAATAAACAGAGATAGCTCCAGCAAATCTGCGTTTCAGTTAACTGCAAATTGTAACCAACTTCCATATCCCTCAAAAGCTTTCACAGTAATGTCCCAGATCCACTGCAGTTGTCCCTGCTCCAATGTAACAAACCTCAGCCCTCGATTTTCTAAGATTTCTCCCTATTCCCAGTAAAAAATGCTCTGCTTGGATCGACTGCACTTACCCCCTGCAACCAACACACACAAATCAGTAAGCAATTGGTGTCAATGGACCCTCTGGTACAGCTGCACCCATTTAGGAGAACAGCTGCTCAAGAAATAAAAGAATGTTCTTTTCATCGAGCCACAAAACTTTCAGAAACTTGAGTGACAAATCTGCCTAAGTGGATATTTATTAGCAACAGTAAGGGCTCCTCCTTAGATCCCCAGCGTTTTGTTCCAGGCCCAAATCTTCCCTGAGCATAAAATTACTCATTTTTGTGACTGTCCC
This sequence comes from Centrocercus urophasianus, assembly GCF_019232065.1. Taxonomy (NCBI): domain Eukaryota; kingdom Metazoa; phylum Chordata; class Aves; order Galliformes; family Phasianidae; genus Centrocercus; species Centrocercus urophasianus. The sequence continues at coordinate 370,923 of NW_024885088.1, read as the reverse complement.
AGCATCTACAAGCAGCTGCTTTTGCCAAACAAGAACACAGATTTGTATTCCAATACCATTTCTCACATACTAAGTACAGACCATATACTGACAGCATACATGTGATGCATCATTGAAGGACCCCAAATGCCAGCTGCTCCTCATAGCCACCCCACGCCTATCCACACAGCCTCCTCACTGCACCCACCCCACCAAGACCCACATCCCTTTGGTCTGAAAGAGAAACTTCAGCATCAGCATCTGGGATTGTGGCAAGTGGGGAGTTTTTTACTTTTTCCCATGGCCTCTGTGTCATATCCTGTTTCTCAAGTCCTCCCATTCCTCTAAACATGACTTATCTCCCTAGCACTTCTCTTTCTCAGATTCTGGGCTGACTATCCTGCTGGCAGTGGAGCAATCAGAATGCCAGCTTTGCATATAATTAGACTAAGATTCCAGCCACGCTCCACCATTTCCCAGCAAGTCACTTTCAAGTACAGTAATTCTAACAAAAGCTTGGGAATCTGAGAGTTTTTGAGTGTTTTGCTATCATAAGACGATGAAGTATCAGACAGAAGTACTATTTATTTTCTTGTAATGAAATTTAATTCAAATAAACCTTGTAAGCGATAGAAGTGAATAAGTAAATTTGCATTTATTTGCAAAACTTCACCAAATAGCTAAAATACGTGTTTCCATGCTGAGTTGTAGATCACAAAAAAAAAAAAAAAAAGGGAAATCCAAAACCAATTTACCCCCAATAAGTAAATGGACTCCAAAGCAGCTTCAAGTCTGAGGCTGCTTACATCAAGAAGAAACTGGAACAGAGTGTTTGAAAAGTGCTTGGCAGTCACCCCATATAAAGATATATAGGAGCTTGAGAACCAATGCTAGAAAGTACTGAATCTGGGGTAAGTTTGGGTGGGTTTGGTTTGATTGGGGGCTTTTCTAGTGTTTGGGGTTTTTTCCTCTCCCCCATTTTTTTTCCTGGACATAATCCAGGGACAGCATATGGAAAATAGAACAGAGATTACAGAAAGGAAGAATTGTTCCTGAGAAAAACAGTATTCTCAGTAGATTTATACACGGCTCAGGAAATGGACAAATGACCCCTGCTCGCAAAAGATTTTATCAATGAATAGCGTTTTGGTTTTATAATCAACATCACTGTAGAAGGGTGGAGAAAGACTACACAGATTATCATATCTGCTGTATTATTTCTCAGCTGTACACAGGAGATTTAAAACATCGCTATCTAAATGCTGGCCATTAGTATGCAAAAACCTTTTAAGGAGGAACGCAGAGGAGGGGTGAGTATCTGCTAAGTAATTCCATCTGCTGAAGCCAGCGGTCCAAGCAGCCTCTGTGTAATCTGAGTCCTTTTCCAAACACACACTTTGCCCCGCTAGCCAAAAAATAAATACAAGATGTGCTCACATTTGGACCCAAATTAAAGCCTAGAAATTATTAAGAGTTCTAGAGAACATCAGTAAAAACAATCCATTTTCTGTTTTACAATCCTCCCCCCCACACACACCTCTCAGGAACAACAAAAGCCAGAGCAGAAATTGTCTCAGTGTTTACTTGGAGCTACAAAAAGATTGCGTGTAGGCCAACAAAAACCAGGTGATCCAGTAGTTCCAAAACAGGGGAACCCAGAAGCACCACTGGATGAAGTGCCTGGAAGACAGAACGGAGATGAAGGGGAAAAAAACACAACACAAGTGACAAAAATCAGGGCTTGATGCCAAGTCTGAGCTCAGTTCTGTTCTCTAGTATGTAGGCACACATCATTACTTTGTGAAATGGACTACTGCGTTTACACACCAGAGCAGCAGTTGCTAACTTGGGAAGATCCACTAATAAATAAGCCAGAAGATGCACGCAAATTCAACATTACATACAGCCCCTCCTGGACTCGGGTGAAGCGAACAACTTACTTTCCATTATAAACAGCTATATCAAAACTGCACAGGCAGCACATAAAATAATGGTTATATATTTTCCTGCATTAAATACATGGAAGAAAGCACTGGCTGCAGGCTTGAGGCTCACATTATTGGGCTCAGTTCAAATATTTCCAAAGTTCAGGCCACAGACCTCAAAAATGGGTCTCCTCTTTTTTCTTTCCCTCATTTTTGAAAACACGTGGCTCTAAGTCAGACATGCGACCACAGGAGCTGGTTGACTTATAGAAGGATTCTTCACACAAGCAGCTAAGGTATCACAAGAGGTCTTGAACACTGAGTTTCTACCAAAACATTGTTACCAACTTTCAGAGGTGATCTTATCCACACTGCCAGAGAAACAGATATCACAGATGATACACACATCTTAAATTGAAAGATCTGATGCAGTGCAGGCAATTTAAAAAAATAACTAAATATGAGAGACAGAGAGAGATGGAGAGAAAGGTAAGCCTATAAATTGAGCTATCTCTAGGACTGTCAAGTCGTTTTTCATCCTCGGATCATGGATGATCTACTTCTCTATTCCCTTAGAGACCACCTTCAAACACACAGATCAAGATCAAATGCATTTGCTACCTTTTGCAAATTCCCAGTTCAGCCAAAACAAAACCCCATAATTGAAAACCAAAATATTGAGAATGGAGATAGACGGATAGCAGAACAACTGCTTATTTAATCACTAACTTCAATCTATATAAAGGGCAGTGATTTGTCCTAGCACAAAAGCTAGCACGCAACATAGCAATTTTACATTAGATTAACTAACAATTTTACTGGGAAGAAAAAAAAAAAAGTGAACTTCAATAGGGTTTTGAGGAATGAACTACAGTTCAGCATTGTTGAACAAAAATGAAATTCCTTCTGAAGACAAATACTACAAATCAATCTTTGCCTTGAAGAGGGATCTAGGAGGAACCTAAAAATTAGCAGAGTAAAGTTCCTAACAAGTAATCAGCAAAATGCATGTTACATTCAGTGTCATTTAACTCTGAGCCAGAGAACAGACATAAACCACTATAATCGTTGGCATGCTATATGTGATATTTTGTCATCTTTGTCTGTGGACTGTAGGAAAACATTCTTCCTTATTAACAGGCCATATTTAACAATAAATCTGTTTCTGAACTACAGCCCCACATCTCCACATCAAGTTTAGTTGTCTTTGGCAGCATAAAAAGGCCATGCAGCTTTATCATCAGCCCACTTTATCCAACACACACGCTTTACAGGCAGTGGTAGCAATCCTCTAAAGTTCAAAATCCCCAGTTTCAACTAAACTGCACCAACGGCACACGTGGACCAGTATGTGAGCCATTTGAAAACTCTCAGGGAAGATTTTCAATCTCTATTTGGTACATTTACTTGGTTTGTTGTTGTTTAAATTCAGTCTTCAAGGCTTTGACACTCTGGGGACTCCTAAGTCTGGCACCGGGTCACTCCTCCTGCAAGAGGCTGCCAGGGGCTCAGCTGGAGAGTCGAGAGGGAGAGGCAAGCTGTCGAAATCCAGACCAGCACGTTCTTGCATTTCAAGGACAACCTGGTCAACTTCCATTTTTTGGTGTGATTTTACAGCAGGGCTGACTTTTGAATGGTTTTACCAAAATAAAAGCAAAAGGCTGTTAGTCACTTTTGGGACCATCAGTGCCATAATCTGAGAATGCATACTCCATTACTCCTGATATTTGACATGTTTTCCCCTTGCCTTGAGAAATTCTTTCCATTGAATTTGCAAAGGAATGAACATAAAACAGTTTTAAAAAAAGAAAAGAACAAAAGAAAAAGGGCAATTATTCTGAAATAATAACAAACAGACAAAGCTATAGTAATTTCCTTTGTCATAGAACAAATTAGTGAAATTTAACACACAGCCTCCCACTGAAGAAATAACTATATACAGATGAAAAGGATTAATCAGATCAAAATCATTATTAAGTAAATTTGAATTTTTAAGGAAAGCTTCAACCAACTAAGAACATTTACAATTCCTACAGAGTTCCACACTTTTTCAGTAAGTCAAGAATTAGAAACTTGTTTGTTTTATGAAGAGGAATGCATAACATGCTTGACCATGATAGGGAAGAATTGGAACAAATCACACCATATGTCCTTCCCAGAACTAAGATTTTAAGATGACTGGGTAGTGAAAGCAAAACAATCCAGATGGTTATTTGACAGTCTGCAATCCTGTCCTCCTGATTCCTCCCTTCTTTCTGCATTTAGTGTATTTTCTCTTAGCTCCTATTGTTCATTCAACTTCACATGAAACATGGTCTCAGGAAACAGTACATTACTACAGAGTTCTAGGTTATATGTAATTTATTAGTGGAACGGGATATTTTTAATGATCAATTAATCTGCTTAGCATTCTGAAGTGCCCAGTTATATGGTTAGCATAAGCATGTTAAGAGCCTGAAAGCAAAGCAAAATGAGTAATCAAATTCTCTGGCTTGGTGACTGAGTTAAAATTAAAAAAAAAAAGACAGGGGAGCAGAAATCACCTTAGGCCAAAAAACAACAACATTTCAAATTAACCCCAAGAGCAGCTTGTCCTGAAAACCAAGCTCTTTACATCATTTTGGTTAGCATCTTTTTTATTAATCTCTGGTAATTGAATATAACACGAGTGGCAAATTATTTTAATAAGTAAGGTTCTATAAGTTTTTTAACTTCGATATTTCTATATTTCCTTGTGTTGTCCTTTTATTATTTAATTCCATGTCTGAAATGAATTGAACCATGCCAGTTCTTACTTTTCACAAAATCACAGAATTGCCAAACTGTAAGGGTTGGAAAGGAAGTCTGGCAATCTACCTCATTCAACCCCAATGCTAAAGCAAGTCTCCTGAAGTAGGTTACACAGGAAGGTGTTCAGGAGGGTTTTGAATATCTCCAGAGAAGGAGACTCCACAACTTCCCCGGATAGCCTGTTCCAGTGCTCTGTTGCCATAGAATCATAGAATCACCAAGGTTGGAAAAGACCTAAAAGATCATCCACTCCAACCGTTCACCTATTCCCAATAGCTCCCACTAAACCATGTCCCTCAACACAACATCCAGCCTTTCCTTGAACACCCCCAGGCTCGGTGATTCCACCACCTCCCTGGGCAGTCCATTCCAGTGCCTGACCACCCTTTCTGAAAAGTAATACTTCCTCATGTCCAGCCTGAATCTCCCCTGCCGTAGCTTGAAGCCATTCCCTCTGGTCCTATCACTAATGACACGAGAGAAGAGGCCGACCCCCAGCTCACTACAACCTCCCTTCAGGAAGTTATAGAGAGCAATGAGGTCTCTCCTGAGCCTCCTCTTCTCCAGGCTGAACATTCCCAGCTCCTTCAGCCTCTCCTCATATGGCCTGTGTTCCAGACCCCTCACCAGCTTTGTTGCCCTCCTTTGAACACGTTCCAGGGCCTCAATGTCTTTCTTGCAGTGAGGGGCCCAAAACTGGACACAGTACTCGAGGTGCGGCCTCACCAGTGCTGAATACAGGGGAACAATCACCTCTCTGCTCCTGCTTGCAACACTGTTTCTGATGCAGGCCAGGATGCCATTGGCCTTCTTGGCCACCTGGGCACACTGTCGGCTCATGTTCAGCCGAGCAGTGTGCCCAGTGTGCCCAATGCCCAGTGTGCCCATTGTGCCCATCAAAGTAAGGAAGTTTTTCCTCATGTTCAGATGGAAACTTCCTGTGTTACAGTTTGTGCTCACTGTCCCTTTTTCTGTCCCTGGGCACTATTGAAAAGATCTAGCCCCATACACTTGACACCTGCCCATCAGATATTTGTAAGCACTGATAGGATCCCCTTTCAGTCTTCTCCATGCTGAATAGTCTTCAGTCCCTTCCTCATAAGGGAGATGCTCCAAGCCCCTAATAATCATATCTGTGGTCTTCTACTGGACTCTCTTCAGAAGTTCCCTGTCTTTCTTGAACTGGAGAGCCCAGAACTGAACACAGTATACGAGATGTGGCCTCATCGTCAGAGTAGAAGTGAAGGATCACCTCTCCTCAACCTGCTGGCCATGCTCTTTTTAATGCACCCCAGGATACCACTGGCCTTCTTGGCCACAAGGGCACAATTCTGGCTCACGGCCAACCTATTATCCAGCAGAACACCCAGGTCCTTCTCTTCAGAGCTCCTTTCCATCATGTCAGTCCCTAACCTGCACTGATGCACGTGGTTATTCCTCCCCAGGTACAGAACAGTACCTTTACCCTTGCTGAATCTCATCAGGTTCTCTCTGCTCAGCTCCCCTTCTGGTGCGTCAGCCATTCCTCCCAGCTTGTATTACCAGCAAATTTGCTGTGGGTGCACTCTATTCCTTCATCGGAGCAAAGTACCGATGAAAGGGGAACAGCACTAGCTACAGACCTCCAACAAGACTGGAAGTTTGGATGTCATTCTCAAGAATGCTGTTCTGCATTCCTTTCCAATTCAAAGGTTTGCACTTGAAAAAAGAAAACAAACAAACAAACACACCACCTAAACATTATTACATTAGGCTCAGACCACCATAGTTGAGAGAGACCAGGAAGCTCACACATCATGTGATTAATTTATTTGTATACCATTGAGTTCAAAGGTACAAACAGACTGAAGTCTTAGATGCATGCACCTGGGCTTTTGTCAGTGCACTTGTGTAATCTGCACATGACCTGATGGAAAAACAAAGTCCTCCTATATGACCTTAAACAGGAATCTCAGTTGGGATTACTTTATACAAGTTGCTGAATATGCACTGTATTAAACTAGACAAATAGAACTCTCATACAAGTAGTAGAGACACATAAGAAACTCCAGCAAGTAATTCACCTTAGTGTAAAACAAGAAGAAAATTGAGAACAGGAGTAGGCTAATAGAAGTTTTCAAAATAGAATACAGAATATCACATCTGATTTTCCCTGAAGCCTTCTGAAGTCTTTAAAAGCAACATGGATTTAAACACATACATATGAAGGAAGGCTAAGAACAAATATAACACCCAAGGAAATGATAAGGCTAGATCACAGGAGCTGTTTTTTTTTTTTTTCTGAAAAATTCTCTCTGCAATGAGAGATATCTATTTTATTAAGAACCAAATATACTTAACTGTGCAATTTCATATTCCATGCAGATTGAGACTGTATCGTTCAATATTTATTTTGAGCATAATTAACTTTAGATACCACAGAACAAAACCTGTCTTGGAACATGAATGGCAGCAAGACATACCTTACACTATTTCTCCTTTTCAAACATGTCATTACACTTCACTTAAAAATGTAGAATGGGAGCATAAAATCTCATTCACTGCTAACAGCACTATGAATGAAAAGCTCTCAGAACATCTGGTCGATGATATTTAATGCATGGTCTAATAAGTATTGGCATTTCCCCGCTCACAGATATGTAGGAATTACATATAGGCTACAATTCTGTTGACAGATCCTTGCTCTTCTGGAAAGACTCTATGCCCAGAGCTCAAGGCTTTAGTTCAATTCCTTATGGTCATTAACATATGCCTGCAACTCCAGCTAGTTACACTAAGCCAGGTTTGATCATGGCACTGGATACACATTGTCTGAATACTATACAGCATCAAAAACTGCTTCTCAAATAAGCTGTTGCTAGGAGAAAAAAGGACGTCACAAAAACACAGGAATGGGAACATAAAACAAAATGAACCAGAGTGAGTTTTTTAAAGGAAACTGAAACGAATAGAGTTTCTTTACAGAGAAAGCATTTCTAAGGCATTACTAAAGAACTTATCTACTCAGGTTCTCAGCTCCTTCCAGCTAGACTTCCTTTAAGTCACAGCAGAGCTAAGGCAGCTTTCACAGATAAGCAGTAAGGAAGCTCAAAAATGACTTTTCTCATTCTGATCATACAGCAGAACATAAGGAGCAATTCATTTACAGATCTGTATTCTGCACTGCAAAGCCCACAAGTTAGTTCTATTTTGTAAACAAGAATATGTTTACCCCTACTTGTTCTTTTAAAATCTAGTAGAGAAAGTAGGTTTCATGTTTCAGGGTTTTACTTTGGAGTAGTGGAAGGACAAGCAATAAAGGAAGCTTTTCAAGTTTTACTCCTTGCATTTGAGCATGCACAGAGACGAAAATAAGATCTGAAATTTGTGCAATATTAGTCACACTAAAGAGATCCAAGATAATGACAATGCAAGAGCTAACACAACATCTGCGTGGAAAGAAATCTGACCCGGCATAAGTAATATCGTTCTTGGTTTGTAAAGCTCCCTATGGACTTCATCCAACATACTTCGTAGATCTGCTCTCTTCCTATTCCCCCTGCTACAAATTTGCACTCATCTCAAGCTGGCTCTCTTTCCCTGCTCTCCGGATAACCTCAGTGCTTCTGCTACATAAGCCAACTCCTCTGCAGCTCCTGCTATCTGAAATAATTTTGCTGTATACCTACACCTGTATAGCTCTCCTCCCCCGTACTCTCCCTCTCCGATTATTCAGCTTCATGAAGGGTATTATACAGCCTTGTCAAGTAGTTTTGAAACACAATTCATACCAAGAAAAAAGAAAAACCTCAATGAAAATAAAGCCACTGGAAACAATGTGGTATTATACAGCATATACAGCTGTACACAGAAATGACTGAGCAGGAGAAATACAGGGATGAAAGCATGAGTGCATGCAACATTCAGAATAAGGAAAAGCTGAAAAATGAGCCAGCTGAAAGCACTTACCAGACACAAAATCTTTTGCATTGATCTTCACCGTTCAGTGCTTGTTATCCACCTGGGCCCTGCATATAATTCCCCAAACATACCCTTAGAAATCTTCCCTAGATGAAGGCATTGTTTAAATATGAGCAATCTCCTTTGTGTACTTAGTACAGAAGACTTTTTTGATGGTAACAGAATAGTCTTATACAAGGCCATCCTGCTTCTTGCTCAGATTAGCAAACAACATGGCCGCCACCATAAACATGTGCCATCCATATTTATTGCTCATTCACCAAACCTGGTTGGCCATTCAAATGGAGACAGATTTTTGAACACTAAATGAGCAACGAAGAGCACCTACCTTCAAGCAACACTCAGCTGCTATTTTGAAATCAAGTCTGAAGCAAAGGAGAAAGTTTTGCACCCCTCCCATTCATATACAAATTTACCTGGTATCACCTCTCACTGATATCAATTTCATGAGAAGTACAGCAATTCATTCTTTCAGTATCTGAAGGGGAGCTACAGGAAAGGAGGAGACAAACCCATTAGCAGGGTCTGTGGTATCGGGACAAGGGGAAATGTTTTTAAACTTAAAGAGGGTAGATTTAGGTTGGATGTTAGTAAGAATTCTTTTACACTGAGGGTGGTGAAGCACTGCAACAGGTCACCTAGAGACATAGTGGATAGCCCATCCCAGGAGACATTCAAAGTCAGGCTGGACTGGGCTCTGAACAACCTGATCTAGCTGTAGGTGTCCCTTTTCACTGCAGGAGAGTTGGACTAGATGGCCTCTAAAGGTCTCTTCCAACTCTAAGGATTCTATCACTCTTTGATTTTAGCACTGCACAGCAAAGCCAGACCCAGACCACATATTTTCTAAAAAGCAATGATAATTCTTTGCACTTTCAGGAAATGCATAATGGAAACAGAGTAAGGTATCTTTTAGTTAAATACGTTGAGATGTAGAAATAATGCTGAAGTTGTTCAGTTAAGCAAATCAGAAGGTAATAGCCTGAATTATACTCTTCATAATCAGGGTTGTGTAAATAGCACATACCATTCCTCCAAAAATACACCACCGTGCATTTTCTCCAATGCACCTTCTTGTTGCCCTATGTGTTGCTAAATGAAGAAATCCCACAGGGATTTTTACGGATAATATCCATAGGGAAGCACATGATGAACACTATTTGCACCCAGTTTTTCATATATACAACAAAGCACAGTGGAATTTTGGGAAGATAGTTCTACATGGACAGCTTATTAACCATTTTCAACCACTTGGCTCCATTTGTTTACAGAAACGGAGGAAAAAAAAAAAATAAAACAGAACACCCTTCATCCAGATCCTCTTAAATCTTTCTTAAGGGAGGAAGATGCTTTTCAATAGGCAGCAAGGTACAGACTAACAAAAATGAGCCTTCCAGAAATCTTCTAATTATGAACTGTTTTAGGCAAGCTACCTTAGCGAGAATGGTGGATTGTCATGAATTAACTTTGAATTCATACAACTCCTACCAATGAATTGTGCTCTCCATTTCATTTCAAGACACTAGGTGTGAAATGAATGTTAGAAGTCTTACATATTTGATCACCAGGTTCTCCATGTTATGTAAGCAGCAGAGATTTCCAGAAGCTTATTAACATTTTGCCACAAAAGATTACTTAGGGCATGCAGAAAGCCCTCCTGGTCTGAGCTTTTTTCTTATGAAAATTAATTAATAAAATTAAAAGAACAACTAAAAGCATGAAATAAAGTGATGCATCATTTTTGCCTTTGCACTTGATATTCAGGTAGTGATCAGGAGACATTAAATGATGCTTTGCTTTCACTGAAGTTGAACAGTTGGATCCCTTATAGGGACAGGTAAAAAAAAAAAAATAAAAAAAAATCAAGCCACTCATCTTCAAAAAAACCCACAAATTTCATAGCTGTGGTGTTAAATCTGAGAAATGGAAAAATACAAACCTTTACTGAACTCTTCATACAAACAGGATGGAAAAAACATACTGAAAGTCAGATATACTCTGAAAAGTGAATGACCTGATTAAATATTTTTGCATTACTGAGTCTGCCCCAATTGCTCCTAGTAAACTGAAAGGTGTTTCTAGACAAGCTACAACTTCATGATGGCTGAAATAAAGTGAAACGAATTCTCTCAGTCAGTGCCACAACAGACACCTCAACAAACCATTTGTGCCCTGCAGCACAAGCATGCCGCAGAGACCTTGATCTTACAAGAGCCTACAAACATCCTGAAGCCAAAAGCTTAAGCAGAGATTCTCATGATAGCCTGGAGAACTGAAGCTAACTCAATAAAGCAGATACACAGCTGGTGAGAGGGGAACTGCTTGTATCATTCCAGCTTACATGAATTTCCTTTCTGAAGAAATTGTTTTGTTTGTCACAGGATCCAAAATTACTGACGAAAGAAAGAGGAGCCAGAACCTTCCTAAAGCCAAAGTCTTTAAGCTCTTTGAAGGAGAATAACAATTCAGAAGGACAGGCAAATAACACCAGTTCAATGGGAACGAGAGTACCAAGTAGCCTAATTATGCTTTAGGTTTAAATACAATCTAAATCACTGGAAAACTGTACAAGCGAGTGGCATGCAAAGAAGTTCTATTCTCAGAGAAAAAAAAAAAGATTGAAAATTTCTCTTAGTGCTGGTATTTAAAGACATGAATGTTATCCCAAAATCGATGAGAAGCAGAACTGTGCCTGGCAAACCAGGTGACTAGAAGAATCCTTGGCACAGCTGCCCTACGCTTGGCATTTGCTATGGCACCTCAGCATGACCACCACCTGCTGGTCTAGACATCTGCAGCACTGCCGCAAGGGAACGAGGAAAAATAGGCAGCAGGATATACAACCACCTCCTCTTATTGAAAATGGGAACAGAATGAAAACTGCATGTCAAATAAAACAACAAAAAAAGTAAAACCAACAGTATTTTTAATTAGAAAGCACTTTCTTTAAAACAAAACAAAAACCCACACACTGAAGCTTCCAAATGAATGGCGAGGAGGTTCAGCATTCATTTAAGGCTTTTGCCTTCCACCACCTGTGACCTATCTGTTATTATTTTACAGTTATATATCACTCACTACTACACATTGCAAGGAATAGAGGAGAATGAATAGGGGAAGGACATCTAACGACAGTAAGCAGAGTACTTACTAATTTAAATAACTCCCTGAAATGTTCTTATCTACTGAACAAACATTCCACTGTTTCAATTAAGTCAAGTAGACAGAGATCAGATGAACACATATATTGCAATCTGGGAGCAGCACACAACTGTACAAGATGCACTTCTGTTCCTGAAGTCAAGTACAGCCTTGAAGTCTTCCCTTCCCCCCTTGAAATCAGGAACAAGAGGAAAAATACACTAAAAAATAAGCCACAGAGAAGCTTGTTAAAGTATTTTGCTACTTACTTAAAAAATTAATATTTTCAGCATGTTGACGAATAGATATATCACTAGCATCACTATTACTCAAAAATAAATTAATTGTTAGTGAGGCACAGCATTCAGTAGTACATGTTTCAAGCATTCAAACAGCATTACCAAGTACTGATCAAAACAAAGGGTTAACATCACACTATCTAAAGTCTGCTTACAGTGCTTTTTTCCACTGGTGTGACAAGATGGTGACCAGTCTGAACTGTGACATGGAACTGCACACCCACAAATTTTAGCGTGCCTCTGAACATGTATAATCAAGCTTTCAATAGAAAGCTAATTTGCTTGCTCAGCATCTGTCACAGAATACATTCAGCACCCGAATTACACATGGGTACACAATGCAAAGCTCAGATAGCAATAAAATGGCTCTAGCAGTTTGCCTACATAGGAGGTGAGGAAGCAACAAGACCACTCTGAAGTTCAGATCTTCCCCATGCTCTTGACTAAACAACAAACAGTTTGAAGAGGAGGACAGTATAGGTTTCAGCACTGGTAAAAGTCTGACATTAAAACTCAAGACACGTGCGCCCCCGCAGCCTCTGGATTGTGGGTTGCTTGATTAATAATGGGGCAGAGGAGAAATATCTGTTTCTGAGATGAAACTAACAGTTGGGCTTCTTGGACATCATCTTCAATTACACTTCTGCTTTATAAGTACTTAAAATTTTGCCAAAGGTAATCAAGCAAACACAAAAGTCCTTGATTGCTCAAGTTTTTCTTCTAAGTGCTTTTGATTTTCTACATGAATTTGCTGACTTTGAAATCATTATTTCTGTTAACTTTTCTAAGAGAAACGGTTTATCAGTGGTAGGGCACTGGCACAGGATCCCAGAGAAGCTGTGGATGCCCCATCCCTGGAAGAATTCAAGGCCAGGGTGGATGGGGCTTGGGGCAATCTGACCCAGTGGGTGCCAACCCTGTCCACAGCAAGGGATTGGAACTAGGTGATCACTAAGGTCCCTTCCAATTTAAGTCGTTCTGTGATTCTTTAGCAAGCACACAGGAATAACACATCATTAGTTGTAACCTGTTATGGCACTTTGAGTCTTGAGCAAAATGCCACGCATTACAGAAGTGTGTGTGTGTGTGTGGTTGTGGGAGGAGGGTAGGTGCATCTTATAACAACTATTTTTCCATGCAATGGAAAAACAAATTAACAGGCATTCTGAAACATGAGCAAAGAGATGAAGGTACAAAGACACTGCAGTAAGATTATGGTCATCTCAGAATGGAATGATGCCCTTAAATGATTGAATAAGGATATGAGGAATAAGTCTAGGAACAAAAATACTGTTTAAAGTATCGTTCAAAATGTTTTCATTCCTCTGAATGCAGAAGAAAGGAAAAACTTTGCTGCCCCAAAAGCGTATATACGAATACACATGATAAATCAAGTTGTACAAAAGACAAGAAGAGAATAAAGAGTAAAAAAGTTCATCCATTGTTTGACAGAACAACTCTTACTCTTTCAGACTAGCAAAGACACTTTTGCACCACTGCTCCACTGCATCACAAAATTGTTATGGACTTCTTCAATTTCACTTCTTCACTTCTTCAACATATGTCTGATTTCCTACATCAGCATAATAATTTGAGCTGCAACCAATGCACACAACACGTAACCAGAATAGTATTGTCTTACAGCTGTCTTTACCTTATCACCAATCATACAAACATCTGAGGTCTTAAAAAAAAATCAAATATTTCCACTAGTCAATTAAAAAAAAAAAAAAATTGTAAGAAAATACAAGTTACATATAGATCAATTTAAATGCCACAGTTCTATAGAGATTTCACTGCAATTATTGGAAAACATCAAAACAATCACTTCTGTAGCATTCAAAGAAGCCCAATCAATTACAATATTCATCTGAAAAAATGAAGAATAGTGATTTATAGATTTATTTCATATTTACACTTACAATGCAGGAGTCAAGAATTGAGACCCAAACTCGCTGAACTTGAATTTTAGTTTAGGCACAGGACTTAGGCGATGGGGAAGCAAGGGGCAAGTAGAGGAGAGGGAACCCCAGCAACAGAGGAGACACATGCTGATTCCAAACAGTTTTTCCTGAGTCTGCGATCTGAAGTTCCCACCAGCAAGAGCAGCTAAATGCTCAGCCTCTGGGATTCTGACTCTCATGACACAATGGCCCTTCATTTAAGTTCACCTACTCTTTTTTTCTAAGGTCTTGTGATCCCCATTGTCAAGAACTCAAAAAAAAATCAAACAGGAAGATAATTATTAAAACTCCGTGAATTTACAGGAACAATTTAAAGTGAGAAGCCCAAGCGATAATCCTTTAATATTTGAAATTAAAGACAGTATCACTTCCATTCCTAGTAAATATTTAAAAGCCTAAAATTAGCACTACTTTAAAAATCAAAGTCCGCATGTTTAACTAAAATAATGCTGGGAAAAATGGAAGACAAAGCCTATTTTAAATCTTCTCACACACGTCTTATATACATTACCTTCACGATGGCTTTTGCCTTTTGGTTAGATGACTTGTCTTGTTTCTCTACAATTACCACCCTTTACCCTGCTCTGTGGGCAGCTGGGCACGGTCAGCATGGCCCTGCAACAGAGATAGATGGCCAACAGCCTCCTGGCTGCATCAACAGGGGCATGGCCAGTAAACTGCGGAAAGTGAGGGATTGTCACCTCTGCTCAGAACTTCTTAGACTATACCTGGAATGCCACGTCCATTTTTTGGCCCCAGGTACAAGAATGTTATGGACAAATCATCACAAGCTCAGCAGAGGGCCACAGCAGGCTGTGGTCCAGGCTGGGGATAACGTGGCTTTAGGCTGCATCCAAGGAGGGCATCCAAGAAATGAAGCCAGCCTCTTCATGGTTGTCAAGAGACAACAGACACAAATGGAAAACAGAGAGGTTCAAATTGTATGTGAAAAATAATTTCTTAATGTGGGGCAGTCAGGAGGTGGGGAAGGCAGCCCAGAAAGGCTGTGCAGTCTCTGTCTTTACCAACTCACAGGACCCAACAGGATAAGGCCTTGAGCAGCGTGGTCTGAGCTCAGAGCTGGCCCTGCTTTGTACAGCTTGGATCAGGGACCCCTGAGACCTCTTACAGCCCAAATCATTCTGTGATACTATGCTATGCGTCAGAATAATCACTTAAGTGCAATTGGCAACATGCTGTGAGGAAAGGAGAGGTACTCACAGCAAAAATGTCTAAATTGTTAATAGAACTGTACTCTTACTGATTTCTCCACAAACATAATTTAAATACTTTAATCTGGACAATCTAGTGTCTTGAAAAATAACATACAAATACTGTTGAAAGCAGCATTAGACTAGAAGATAGAGAAAATAATTTTAATTAAAAAGCTTCTCAAGTTCATAAAGCAAATTGACTTTGATATACAGCAATAAACATAACTTTCTCAAATACCTTATAGTATATTTCTACTTAAAGATGCTGAAGAGTCTAAAAACGAGGAGTCCATCTTTTAAATTTGATTTATCAAATTCACAGAGGAGACAGTATTACTTCTCTGTGGAAGGGATCATTTACCAACTCAGTTCCCTGTTGAACAGGGATGTCTAAGACCTAGATAAATTACCTGCTTCACTACAGACAGTTTTCAAAGGGGCTGACCACACAATATGATTCCTATAAACGCTTATAAGATCACCACCTCCTTCACCTCGGCTTTGGCCCAGACTAGGCTTCCTCTCAAAGTTGCAGTCAAGTATGTAAGAGATTCTGAAAGTAACACCCCCTATTTGTTTCCATGGAAACTACAATGTATACAAAGAGCACAATAATACTGTTTGACAGATTCTCAGCTACAAAACACTACTTTTCAGGACAGTCACCATCATAAGCTACGCATTTTTTCCAGCAATGATAAAAAGTCTGCATGCTGTGCTCATAAAAATCTGTGTGGCCGTCCAGAACATGGTTTGTCTTTCACAATGCCATCATACTGAAATGTACCACCCAACGTCTCACTGTGCTCACATCCACTGTTTGCTCTCCAGAAATGTTCAGCAAGCACTGATAAATGCCAGTGGATACCATTTATTCCACGTGGGGAGGAACTAACGACAAACCTTTGCTTCAAATGTACTTCCATGTCAGACTCCATTTTGTCAGACTGCCCCTCTGCTGCCATCGGTTTCATGGCAACAAAATGTAATTGAATATTGGCAGGAAGGTTCAACCTCTAATGCCATACCACCAACATCTGCCTTTGATGTCAAGGACCAAAAGAATAAAACCAGAGGTATTACTTTCAGAGCAGCCCTTGTATATTTCTGGTTGACAGAAAACAGCTGAATCTTGTTTGCTTTTATGGAGTAGGAGTATTTTGGTCTTTGTTTTTGTTATGTTAACTATCTACATCAATAGTTAGTAACTAGACGTTCCAAATTCAGTTTCTCTGTTAGTTTAACAGCAATATGACATGAGATGGATCACTCAATGAGTTTAGTACGTCACTTGTTTTTCCTCTGTAAGTAGAGATACAAAGGAGGGCCATTTATAATCAGCAAATAGAGTAGCCACCCAGCACAAGAAACAGGAAAGATCTGAGATGTGGAAAGCAAAGGTAGAGATGGAAAAACACATTGAGAAGTGTTTCCTAAGATTTATTGCCAACGTAAAGTAGATGTTGCTCACAGATGAGTCTGTCTCAAGAGATATGAGTGACTGCTCTTAAAAATACAGTTCAGGTATCCAAAATAGCACAGCAACATTGCTGTAGCATCTATCTTGGCTGGCTGCTTTTGTGTGAACAGCATTTTCACCCAGTCAGCTTTGTAAGGTCAGTCATCAGTCCATTCCATCGATTAATTACCAGGAACAACCTTCCCCTTCTGTTGCTACAAGTAGAGAAGGTGGGGACAGGCTCTGAGGAACAAGTCAGTTGGCATCAGCAAAGAAGTCCCTTTTTAAGGCCAACACATTACAATTGCCAGTTTTCAGAAGTCCAATTCTCAACCAGTCAAGTTCTGATGGAAAACAAAAACTAGACAAAAGCAGTGAAAAGACCCC
The DNA here is from genome assembly GCF_019232065.1 of Centrocercus urophasianus. Taxonomy (NCBI): domain Eukaryota; kingdom Metazoa; phylum Chordata; class Aves; order Galliformes; family Phasianidae; genus Centrocercus; species Centrocercus urophasianus. The sequence continues at coordinate 353,805 of NW_024885088.1, read as the reverse complement.
TTCATAGGAATCCCCCACAGAATAGGCAATTTTCAGAGGGATTAGTTCACAAACAGCCGCAATGACGTAAAAAGCAACACTGCCCTGGCCTTCTGACATACAGGTTGATGTCTGCTAGGAACGGCATGTGGGCAGTTTTCACAAGAAGCATTGCATAACGGTGCAGGGCTCAGCACTGGACTAAAGGGTGGGACCGAGAGCTCACAGAGAGTATTTGGACATGATTTGAGAAAACAGATTTTTAAGCAGGCCATATTAAAGAGGCTTCCAAACTTTACAAGCCCCAAGAGCAGCCGTTGTTTTATCCAGCCTAAACCAGAACAACTTACTGATTGCATTATTTTTTCTTTCCTGCAAAGAGAAGGAACCAGTCTGGCATATTGATTCATGGCGTTACTGCAGTCAGTGGCTTTCTTCAGCTGCAGCATTCCTTTAACATCCCATGAAGGGCTATTAAAAATATGTAAATCACAAGAACCATCTGTCCTCTGTAGAGAGGGGGGAATGAGAAACTTCAGTGGGTTTCCTTCTTGTGGCATTTTGCTGACCTCTTCCTGTTTGTGAGACCAACCTGCATTATCCTGATGGCTGAACACCTACAGCCAATAGACAACATTTTGTCTGCTTAGCTCAACTTTAAGTTGCATAGAAAGAACGCATAAGCCTGAGGCCCCCAGGGGACAAAAGTGAGTATAACGGTCATACAGTGAGAAAGAATGTTATCTGTTGCTTCCTTTACCAAGAAAAACGTAGTTGGTTGGTGGGGTTTTGTTTGTTTGTTTTACATTACACCATCTTCTTCCACTTCAGTTGATATCCTTCCTTTAGACTAAAAGAAGCTAAACTCTAGCAAGGATAAAAAAAATATTTGCAACTATTTTTACGGGAAGAGAAAAATAAGATTCTAATGAAAATTCACTACTTGCAAGTGTCTGCTCCCAATTCTTCATTGAAACATTTCACTGAATTTTTGTTTTATTATATATTTATTATGCATTATATTATATTTATATTATTTTATTAAAAGAAAATTTTTCTGCCTTGTTTACTCTTCTCCTATCAACAAAGCAGTGAAAAACTACACTTAAGAAAGGATACATTTAAGTAAACGTGGAAACAAGAAAATGAAGTACACCTGTAAATGAAAGTGAATAAGGATAGAGTGAAAAAAAACAGGCACTTTTGAAAATATCTTTTAAGAACAGCATGTTTTGCTTTTAGATAGGCATCTAATCCTTTGTGCCTCATTAGGGGGAAAAAATACTTGTCATCAAAGGAAGTTATTGTTCCTAGTTAATTAATGACCATAACACGCCTTGGGATCTTGGAATGCAACTTATCATTGCTATTACACAATGCTGAGGTCTTTTCCATCAGTTATGTATTTCAATTAATGCATATAACTCAAGTCTATTGCACTGTTTATTTAAAGCATATCCTTTCTGGACAATTTCACAATCTTCCCCCAATCCTGCAAAATATGGTTTGCAAAATCTGCAAAAAGCTACACAATATCAACTCTGATAAATCCTCAAATAAATCCACAGCCTATAGATATTTTTTAAATGCCACCACTTGCTCCAGCCATTTTGCTAGAGGTGGGGTTATCCAGTAGCACGATAGCACACAGCATTACAACATTTAGCAGACAAAAAATCCTTTTGTGATTCTCTATACTGAACACAGCTGCGGTGAACTTGCAGAGATGCACACAGGGATGTCCTTTTTCTGTTCCTGCAGCAGCCAGCACACACATACCCCCAAATAGTGCAATTAAATCCTAACTCAGTGGAGCAACACACAGCATATGAGAGTAGAAGAATTTACAGAATGGGAACCTGGGAGTGTCCAAGTCACGAAGGTTGAAAACATTCATTACTTTCTAACAAACGGAGACATGGCAAATTCCTGGGTTTTTTTTGTTTTGTTTTGTTTTGTTTTTTACTTAAGAACAAAGGAAAACATTATGGTAGATACTGTCTAAACTACCTCTTCCGATTTACAGTGTGGATACAAAAGGAATGGAATAAGTAGTATATGCTGCAATGCTTTCCTAATTAACATGAACAGATTTTACCTCATGGATATCTTTACAATTTCATATTTTCTTTGATAATCACCCTTTCCTACCTCAGGGTTTGAAAGACTTTGTGACTTCTTTAAGAACAAATGGAGACTAAAACAAAACTCAAAAATGTTTATCATTGCTAAGTGGTGCTAAGCATGCAAAAATATTATTTAGGGCAATCAAAAAGATAAAAGGAATCAATACACAGAGTGCACACTGGAAACACTGAAGTTTAGAGATATGAAATATCTTCCCAAAGGTTTAAGAATTAGAGGAAAATAAAATGCTTCTATTCACAGACACAGAAAATTTCTGCTATGCCTGAAGCATTTGCCAACAGAACAAATTGAAACTTGACTGCTATAACCACATAGCCACAAAGAGCACCCCAGTCAGAACCAGCATAAAACCACAAATTAAAATCAGTCTCCTGTGCCAAAGGTCTCTTGCAACTAGGAGGATGCTAAAGCTTTTTCTTTATTTAAAAAAAAAAAAAGAAAAAAAAAAAAAAAGAAAAAAAAAGAGATAGTCTGATGTGGTTGTCAGAGAGGAAGGCAGATCTGTGAAGGTACAGCCATTCCCTCCCACGACTTCCCAGCCCCAGGGAAACTACCCCGGCTCCTTTTGCACAGCTCTGCACCGCAGTGCCAGTTTCTGGCTTTAAGGCCACAACCAAAAGCCTGATGCCAAGGAACCACTGCAAACATAAGCACTGTCAGGAAGAACAGAAAGGGTCAGCGCTGAGGAAAAGCTGTTTTCTACAGATTACAGAAGGCTGAGTAGTCAGCAATTAGACAGGCATGAAAAATTAAGTTTAGAAATGAATGTAACTCTTGGAACTGGAAAGATGGTACGACTTATCAGGTGCAGACAAGTGGAGCCCAACAACTGGTGGTCTTTAAGATCGTAAATCTTCAATTTGCTGTATCAGGAAAATGGATGGGTAAGCCGGGATTGCTGAAGACTCAGCCTTGTATGCTGGGTCATATAAAAGATGTTACCTCAGTTGGCCCCAGCGTAATTTGCAAAGCACAGATGTCACAGAAACTGCCTTGACAACATATGCCATTGGGGATGTGCTAGATTCTCTTCATTCAAGCTAAGAAAAGCATTCATCAAACTGCACTTGCACTTCTCATTCAGGGCCTATAGCCTGAGAAGACAAACTGTCAGAAAAGTGCAGCATTTAACATTTGAAGACAGAGCATTGCTTCAACTACTTTTTTCTGTGAGAAAGTTGTAGTGTGCAAGCAGCAGTGTTATGACATCAGACGGCTCTGTGCAGCCTTCCTGCAATCCCAGTGAGCAAGAGCACAAAAAACAGAAAAAGATCACACAGCAAGCACCACCTATGATGCCTTGGAAAACTATTCTCCTGGAGGTCAATGAGGTTTATGTATTGTTCTGAGGAACCACATATTACAAAAACACATATACATAAACAAATTAAACAGTCAGTAATGGTAACAGGGTAACAAGGACGATAATGTCAAAAACAAAAGAAGAGATTTGTAACACAGTGCTGTTACCAAACCCTGACTGTCATTATAGAAGAAAGCACACATTAAATAGATAATCTAAACCTGTATATATCCTTCTTCCAATTTAACTCTTAGCTTTGTCTTTACGTATACCAGTTCATGGTTTATGTCTCTTAAGGGGCTTTAACTACAAGAAATACAGTGACAGTTACATATGCCTGTATTTTACAGAAGTGGCACAGATATTCCACCTATATTGTACACATATGCATATATTAACAGAGCATTCAAGAATCTGCACTGAAAGAGCCACTATACTTACTTTATTGAAGAACCCAGTGATAAAGCTCACATGAAATAAGTCATTTATTGCTTACTAGAATGAAAATTATTTCTTTTAAATGCTTGCCCTAAGACTAAAACTGCTGCCAAAATGTGAACAAACAGGAGCAACTTTAGAATACTATTTTCAAAAAAATCTTGTTGAGTTAATTTCTCCAAGGACTCTTCTACTCATATACAATGACAGATTTTTAAATACATATTTTCCCTATGGTGAAATATTACAGGTTTATTCAGCTATCAGGTACTGGTTCAGAAGTCCTATTGCTTATAGTACAGACATAAAGTACAGCATTTTAGACCCTCAAGAAGCTATATTTTAACCAAACTTGTAGGCCACAAGATGAAACAACGTGTCAACTCTTACTTTCATCAAAAGCGTATTTTTGGAATGTACTCTACTAGATATTCTTAAAAAATGCTCTTACATGCCCAAAAGAATGTAAGAGTATACTAGTGACATTGTTTTCTCAATAACACTGATTTTAGGACACATGACCTACGGACATGAGCGTGCCACTTACTGCATACAGATCTGGATCTATCTGAAAACCCCACAACTTATCCAAATATTTTCCTAATCTGATTTCCACACAATAATGTACTAGAGCATAAATCACTTTTTGACGCCGTGTGGGATGAATGTTCCATTCTTTAGAGCAGAAAAAAAAAAGCAGAATATACAAGTGAGCACAGAATATTTAGTAACGCAGAGCCCACTATATACACAGTGAGAGAGAACAGGTTCAAGCATAAACCTGCATTTCTTGTCCTTTTTTTTATAATAATCACAAAGAACAAAACTCTACTTAGCATATCAGAATTTTGAGTATTTCTTTTAAACAAACACACCCATCGAGTCCCAGCTTAAAACAATTACAGACTCTTTTTCACTGGTAAACTTAAAGCTGACAGAGTCAGATAAAAAATTCACTGCACTAAATGTCTAGTCAACTCCAAGCCAAAATAAGCTTAGATTTGTTTTACTGTGCACTTCTGTTGGTTTTATTGTTGCTACTACACCAAATATCCTGAGTAAAATACAAATGCAGGCAAGGAGTCAGATTATGGTAGCTCCCTCTTCCAAGCAAACCAGAACTTACTTCAAACATTCAAGTTTACTTCCCATGACTAAATAAAATTCTACCTTTATTTTTGTATATAAAGAAAGAGAACAGAATTAATATAATTTCAGAAATCCATGAAGTTACAGGTAGGGTCTATTTAGCACCTGTTAATGCAGCTGACAGCATCTCCCAACAGCCTACTGTAAATGTCTGTAGCAGTTTCTAGCCACACTTGCTAGGTCTCCTGCTGTACGTAACACTAACGGCATCGTGCAATTAGTAGCTTTGAAAAGGTGATAACATTCATACTCTGAAGAATATTCATTCTAGAATCTATTATCTCTTTCTTTCTTACTATAAAGTTACCAATTCTTGCTTCGCCACTTGTCTGGAAGAACTCCAGACATTTTTCTCTGTGTAATACTGAGTGGCCATTACTTTCCTGAGGGTCTTGCAGGCAGACAGTTTCCTCAGATGTCTCTGCCATAAGCTACTGTCCAAGCAGATGTGAACATTTAGCTACTGTAAAAAGGGAGGAGGTTTTATTTTTCTTTTAGCTGCATGCTCCAGAGCATAGTAGAAAGCAAATCTCCTTGCAACTAAGAAAATTTAGTAACGAATCTGAATGTATGGATCTGGTTTTAAATTATTAAAATATTGAAATTAAGAAGCAGGAACTTTCTCCATATTTGGCCCAAGTTGCTGAAGACAAACTATTCCTTTTATTTTTGAGCTAAAAATGCCATACATTGCATTCGCTAACTTTATAAACATTTACTGATATCTTTTTATTGTTTTTCCTTAATACAATATCCTCTCATCAAGTTTATGTTAGAACAAAAGTCAGATAAAGATTACACATTTGAAAATGTAATATCTTGAAGACAGCATGCAATACTGACATGCAATGAACACCTCATTAATGGACTTCAAACTTTGATGTTTCCATGTTACTTACTGGAGCAAAATGTTGGAAAAAAAGCTAGATAATATGGATAAGGGTAAAAGAAAGTATTTTTCTTCCTTCATCAATAACAAAAATTCCTCTTATTTCACTTCCATTAAGTTAGTCAAAGCAACTAGAATCAAACTGAGGTGACCGCATCACAGTTAAAGCTTTTTCCAAATGCAGAAAACAGAGTTGCTCCACTAAGGAATGCAAAAGTGGAGTCAGGGCTCTGAACTTCAGGAGAGCTAACTTCAGGCTCTTTAAGGAATTGATGGACAGGATCTCCTTGGAAGCTGTCCTTAGACTTAAAGGAGTAGAGCAAAGCTGGCTACTCTATAAGGATGCCTTTCTGAGAGCGCCAAGAGCTCTCCACCCCTTATGATAAGAAAGCAAGCAGAGAAGGCAGGAAACCAACATGGCTTGGCAAGGATATGCTGGTCAAAATGAGGAAAAAGAAGGAAATGTACAGGCATTGTCACCTGGGAAGAATATAGGGATGCAGTTCAGACATGCAGAGATGGGATTAGAAAAGCCAAGGCACAGATGGAACTGAACTTGGCAAGGGATGTTAAAAACAAAAACGGGTTCTATAGGTACATGAGTGAGAAGAGACAGGCCACAGAAAGAATACCTCCTCTGATAAATGAGAAGGGAGAACTGGCTACAACAGATATGGAGAAGGTTGAGGTACACAATGCCTCAGTTTTCACTGGCAACCAGGATTTCTCACATCTCTGAACCCCTTGGAACTAGGGAACTGCGGGAGGTCCGCCCCCATGCAAGGGCAGAGCAAATGCGAGACTGTCTCACAAGACTGAGTGTGAACAAGTCTATTAGGCCTAAGTCTGAGGGCCTAAATCTAAGGGGCCTAAAGCTGCTGGCTGAGGTGATTGCTGAGCTGCTCTCCATCATATTTGAAAAGTCATGGCTGTTAGGTGAAGTCCCCGGGGACTGGAAAAAGGGAATCATTCCCACTCAGAAGAAAGGGAGGAAGAAGGAACAAGGGAACTATAGGCCAGCGAGTCTCACCTCTGTGCCTGGGAAGATCATAGAACAGATCCTCCTGGAAGACATGTTAAGGCATGCAACGGACAAGCAGGTGATCCAAGACTACTAGCATGGCTTCAGGGAAGTTCATGCCTAACCAATCTAGTGGCTTTCTATGACGGACTGATGGCAGAGATCTGTCTTGGTATTGGTACTCTTTAGCATCTTTATCAGTGATACAGGTGATGGGATTGAGTGCATGTTCAGCAACTTTGCTGATGATACAAAACTGAGTGGTGCAATTGATACAGCAGAAGTAAGGGATGCCATCCAAAGGAATCCTAATAAACTTGAAAAGTAGGCCCTTGTGAACCTAATGAGGTACAACAAAGCAGTGCAAGATTTTGCACTTGGTTTGGGAGTAAATCCATTTATGTATACAGACTGGAAGAACAAATTCTTGAGAGTACCCATACTGAGAAGTACTTAGGGGTCCAAATAGATGAAAAACTTAATGTAGGCCAGCAGCATGCACTTGCAGCCCTGAAGGCCAATGGTGTCCTGGACTGCATCAGAAGAGGTGTGGCCAGTAGGGTTCCAACGTACTGTGTTCAGGTCTCAGGTCCCCAATACAAGAAAGATGTTGAGGTTTTGGAGAGGATCACAAAGATGATCAGAGGGCTGGAGCACTATGAGAACAGGCTAAAGGAGCTGGGCTTGTTCTGAAGAAGAGAAGGCTGCAGGGAGATCTCATTGCACCCTTCCAATATTTAAAGGGAGATTATAAACACGAAGGAAATCAACTCTTTACATGGGCAGATAGTGATAGGACAAGGGGGAATGGCTTTAAACTAAAGGAGGGAATATTTACATTACATGTTGGTGTATGTTTTTCATGGATAGGGCAGTGAGGTGCTGTTACAGGTTGCCCAAAGATGCTGAGGAATCCCTGGAAGGATTCAAGGCCAGGTTGGATGGGGCCCTGGACAAGCCTGATCTAGGAGCTGGCAACCCTGTCTGCATCAGCAGGGTTGAAACCTGATGACCCTTTAGGTCCCTTTCAATTCAAGCTATTCTGTGATTCCACGAAAAAGAGAGCCTCAGAACTACACTGTTTTGTATCTGCCTTTCCCCTCCCCCCAAAATACAACTTCATCTGGTATATATTTCAGTATCTCAGTAGCGAGAGAGATTTCAGATGAAGGCATCATCATTAGTAGATCCTATCTGAAAAAGCAGACAGAATCTGCCCAGCTGGAAAGGGAAGAGCACACAGTACAAGTTGAGAGGCAAAGATTCTGAGCCCTACTCTATTTTAAAAACCATTTCCTTCCAGTAAGATGGCTTTTTCAGGAGAAGAACCACCTAAAGAAACAAATATGGGTTTATATTCCTGGAGAAATATAGTTCTACTATTCTGATGCTGTAGTGGAAGCCTCCCAAGAGTTGAGAGACTGGCAGAAGTGGCTGATAAGACAAGGCTCCACAGCTGCTTCCACTTACCCTTTTGGTTTGGCAAAGGTCTCCTTCTCATCAGATTGCTGCCTGGGAGAGCATAGCTGTCCCCAGGAGCCCTGCTGAAGCCAGTGCTCCCTGGGAAGGGTCACATTGGCTGCAGCAGGACTACTTTCCCACCTCTTATACTAAACTATAAATTCTTTGTATTATGAGCAAACTGGACCAGTAAAGTTCATCTTCCATTGGCCAACCACTTCTAAATACAGTATTGACATCCAGATGGCTCGTTAGGTCTTGCCAAAATAGAAAGAAACAAAGCAGTTTCTTGCAACCACTGAGCCACTGCAATAAATGACTGATGACATAACAAATCAGTCTCAAATACATCAGCGCTCAAGTTCTCTCATTAGGACAGTAAATAGGGGGACAAAATGCATCTCATCTTGCATTAATTAAATCACACTCACATGCACTTTCTTACTGTATTTCTTGACTGCCTAGATTACTTCAGAAGTTTCCAAGACTAAGCCTTTGCAAATCCCCTATAAAATACCATGATTACAAGGGATATATAAAATAGTGAAATGGAAAAAAGGGGTATTAGGTTTTATTCAGCAGGACACAAGACCAGAGGTTCTAAACTTGCATTCTCATACTGTTCGTGGTGTCCTCCTAGTGTTGTTACTTTGATCTCAAGCTCTCCATAGAACAACACTTTTACACCTAACAGCCTGAAATTTCAGGTTCATGAAAAATTAAAAGAATCATACTTACTGAGTATGATGGGAAGAAGCAGTAGGCATGAAAATCTAAACATAAGCCTTTATGGGATACTATTTCAATAGACAGTACCAGTAGTATGAAGGATTCCATTTTTTTTTTCCCCATTTCAGTCACCGAAAGAGGATTTCAGCCAAAAGAAATAGAAAATAATAGGCAGAAATAAAAATGGAACTCCCTAAAGTTAAAACATGAAAGCTACAGGCAATAAAACTTCTGTTTATAAAGGTCCTCCAAATGCTCATCGCCTTCAGTTAGAGAAACAGAGAGTATGTCAACCCACTGTCACCATGCCCACAAAACCATGTCACTAAGTGCCACATCTACTCCTTTGATGAAAACCTCCAAGGATGGTAACTTTACCTCCTCTCTGGGCAGCCTGTTCCAATGCCTTATCACTCCTTCTGACAAGTTTTTCCTAATATCCAGCCTGAAACACCCATGGTGCAACTTAAGGCCATTACCTCTCATGACTAGTTACCTGGAAGAAGCACAGGACCCAGCACTTGGTCTTCTGGAAACTCATCCTGTTGGCCTCAGCCCATTAATCCAGCCTATCCAGATCCTTCTCTAGAATCTTCCTACTCTCAGGCAGATCAACCCATCCTCCCAACTTGGTGTCATCTGTAAACTTACTGAGGATAGACTCAATTCCCTCACATAGCTCATCAAGAAAGACGTTAAATAGATCCAGCCCTAGTAGCTATCCCTCAGACCCACTATTGACCAATCATCAGTGGGTTTAATTCCATTCACCACCACTCTCTGGGCCCAGCCTTCCAGCCAGTTCTTTATCCAGCAAAGAGTATACCTGTCCAAGCTCCGGGCTGCCAGCTTCTCCAGGAGAGTAATGTGGGAGACAGAGTTTAAGGTTTTAAGTCTAAGTAGACTACATCCACTGCCTTTCCCTTATTCACTAAGTGGTGATAGAAGGGGATGACTTTGGTCAAGCAGGACCTGCCCCTCATGAAGCCACACTAGCTGTACCTGATTCTCTGTTTGTCTCTTGGAAGAAAAAAAAAAAACCAATAATTAAACAAACAAACAAACAAACAAAATTTAAGGGACTCACAGCCCTCTTTCTCTTCCCGTCACTGCAAACTAGCAGCACTCCCTTACAATCTGCCCATGCAAAACTCTTTGTAGGGACACAATGAAAACTCAACTGTGAAGATGTTATAGGTTAAAATACCTCCTTGAAAGAAAGTTTAATTCATATCAACTTCAAGGAGTTGCATAAAAAACAAGGGAGGAGCAAGCCATAAAAGTGAAGAGGTGTAATGAAAAATCAGAGAGCACCTTCATGTTGTCTGTGTATGAACAGAGTTTGTTGAACCCACTGTAATGATAAAATGCACCCAAATTAATACATGTGCTGTCTTGTGACTATACAAATACTATTATTTTTAAGTTGGTGACAAAGATTAAACCACTTGAAGAAAAAAAAAAATATCAAAATATCAAAATATCAGTTTTCATCAGGATCAGTCCTAATAGCTTACTATGCAACTGATCTGTGGGGAGTTGGACTAGATAATCTTTAAGGATCTAGATTCCATGATTTAACAGCAGTGTTCATATAAAATGGAGCCACTTGAGTTTAAGAAGACTACTGCGATTGGGCAATGAATAAATAACAATGACAAAAAGGCACTATAAAATAGTGAGGGAATAAGGCAGCATGTAATAATAATCTTCATCTGCAAAAAAAAAAAAAAAAAATCTCTGTTTTGCTCTGAACAAAGCCTCACATTTCTAGATAAACATAGTATCAGCTACAAAGCAAACTCTGCTTCCCTCCATTGCGACATTTTATCTAATAATCCATGCAGCTTTAAAATTATTTTCACTCTCCAAAACAAGAGGAAGTCATGCAACTTTTCCACTCATTGAAAAATTAAAATTTTGATTAAGTAATAAATAAAGTTCTTTTCACAAGAAAAACAACGCAGACTTAATAATTTATAGATTGGTTCAGGTGACTTTCTTTATAATGTGCTCTTCAAACTGCATCACTTTTTTTGTTAGTGCATTCAACACATCAGGAAAGACTACACTCAAAACATCTGGAAAATGGATTCTGTGATTGTGAAATCCAGTTTGTAAGCAGAAAAAACCCTCTTCTGGGAGAGAAAAGAAAATGGACAGCCAAAGCACTTCCAAAGGAGACAGAGATGGGATTTTTGCCTGCACTGAAATTCAGCATGGGTGAATAAAAACAGTTAGATAATCCATCCTTCCTGTACACTTAAAAAGAAAAACAGTAAGGCCCAGAAGTGGGACTGCCACTCAACTAAAGCCAAAGCACTTGTGTATTCCTGACAAGGGTTTTTCTAGATGGAGATTTCTGTGGATAGACCAGGACATATACTAAGTTCCCAAACTGAACACTGCTACCCTTTTGTTGGCACTCAAGAGAAAGAACAAAACACCACAAGCATTTCTAATTTTTTTTGTTTCTGTTCGTATGGTTAGTTGGCTTGGTTGTTATGATGTTGGGTTTTTTTTTGTTCTTGTTGTTTGTTTGTTTTGCTTTTATTTTCATAGAAGTGATTGAATCTCCCTGGTGTTTCAACTCCAGCTGACATAGAGCAACTCCATCAAGAAAATGCATGGCTCATCTGTTACCCAGAGCAAGAATTGGCTGCAGACACAAACTCTCTAAAACGCAGTTCAAATTCTCACTTAATGTGCAAACTGCCCAGTCCATCAAAACCATCTGGAAAACTTCTCGTATTAGGTAATAAGGTTCAGTCATCCACATTGGCTCTGTAATAGGATGTCTGGTTTAAACATGACAGCATCATACCACTGTAGCACAAAGCCTCAGAAGCTTTGTATTAAAAAGCTTGTGTTGGTATATATTTAAAAGAAAAAAAAACAAACAACCTGCAGAGATGCGATCTATAAAAAATGGAAGCTGCAGCTTCTAAACTGCTGAAAATGCCACTAGCATTCAAGTTTACTGTAAAAAATACAGTAAAAAAGGAACAATTACATCTGTATACTTATTGAGGAAGATGAAAAAATCCAAGCATCAGATGTGCCAATACAAAAAGTATCTGCAGAAAGTAGCTTCTGACAGAAACCAATAAGAATGCTTGATTTGCAAGCAGGAAGCTGTCCAAGTAAATTATCTGTAACGTCACAGGAAGGGGAAAAAAAAAGTATCAGCTGTTGGTATGAGAAAAATCACAGGAACTACACAAGACAGACTGGATTGTGGTTTCCTTTGGGTTAGCAGAAATCATAAGAGTACTTTGCCGATTGCCTTAGAGTTAAGTATTTGCCAGTAAATTACCACAATGGTTTCCTCTTAAGAATAAAGCGTGCACTCACATTATGATCCTATGTCACTAAAACAGACAACCTGTTATTGATTTGACAGTTATTAGCAAAAAAAAGCAGATACTAAATTCTTTGTATTGGATCTCTTTAGGGGCAAAACCTTCACAGAAGTGAAAAGGTAGAGAGGATGTTATAGAAACAAGCTACAGGAAGTGCTGTATGGAAAATTTTGGTAAACACTATCATTACAAACAGCAACCATGATAACAATTAGATTTTTTTTCCTCTAAGCCCTGGGGAAAAGAATTACACAGACATTTCTCTAGGTGTACATATATTAGTCTTTGTACGTCATTACAATATTTGTGTGCCAAGACCTTGCTTTAGAACAGCTGCCCACTTATTTAGGCTAATGTATTGTCACATTTATTTTGTGCTAAAAAGGAAATGAGACACACAACTTTTTCAGTTCACCAAAAGAAGTTTTCAACTGACAAATGAACGGGAGAGCGGGAAGATGATACTGCCTAATAAGCACATATCAAAACATCAGCTGATTTTTGATCTCTCTGGCTACATTTTTCTCAAGTATATGTTTAGAAACAACAATTAAATTACTTTCCCTCCCAGCTAGCATGGGAAAGAAGTTCAGCTATAAAAAATGCTGATAGCTAGTAAGTAAAAATGACTTCTTCAGGAAAGTAAAGGAATCTAGTAACCTCCTTTTTAAATTTCAAGTCTGAAAGTACTTACTAAGTTGTAAATGACCTTTCAAGTATGCTGTGGCAAAGGAAAATATTCTGTGCTGAAAAGTATTGTCTAGATCACATGTTAAAGTGGCACCACACATATCCAATGCAACACTTGCTATTTTAAACTGATGTCTTTGAAATCCCACCACTACCTCAATCTCCTTTCGGCAGACGCAGTAGAACAGCCCAGCCTCCAGCTGGCTCTGTCTCACTCATTAAAATGAACTCATTTGCCTTCATTAAAGATGTGAATTGCATGATTAAATAAGATTTTCAGCTTTTAGTCTTGGAGCACAGGCTTTTGCATCGATATGCCCTGCACGTACTTATGGTAAACAGAGCTCCCACTTGTTTGGACATCAGCAGTTTGTCTATTCAAAAACGTCACTGAATAATTTTGTTCAGAAAAGACCTCCAGAGGTCATCCAGTCCAAACCCTTGCCCTATGAAGAAACAGATCTCAGTGTGAGATAAAACAAAAAGCATTCATACTGAAACAACCTTATTACAAAGTACTCAAAAAAAAAGGTTTCTCAGAGTGATTTAACATCTCAGAGAAATGTCAAGAGACTTTACTAGAAATTCAATCATTTCTGCTGGGTACAGAGCACTGGAAGGGCCAGGAAGCCACAGACCTGTTTCTTTGATCTAAGGGGAAACCCAGCATGATTCAACTCTTACTCATCAGCAGGCCTAGTTCTCAGCCTCCAAAATCTCATCAACTGGACTGGACTTCTAGAAGAACATCTCTCTTCAGACTGTATGACAGTTAGTACTATGATTTCCTCAAGAAAATTCATTTTGAAGACAACTTTACCATTCTATATGGTTTCTGAGGCAAAGTTTTGGTAGCAGGAGACTGCAAGGGAGGACTCTGAGCAGCACCCAGCACTGCCCCATATCAGACCACAGCCAGCTTCAGCTGCTCCAACAGAGACTTGGCACTGCCGTAGCCAAGCCATGAGCCTCACCAGGCATGCTCTGGAAGAGCAGAGCTTAGGAACAACTGTGCAACAGCAGCTGGGAGAGGGGAGTAAGAAACTGAAAGAAGCAGCCTTTCAAGGACCAAGGAGGGCAGGAGGTGCTTGAGCAGCTCCCTGCAGCCCAGGGCAGCACAATAGGCTGTGCCCCTGCAGCCCATGGGCAGCACGCAGAGCCATGGAGGAGACTGCCATGCAGCAGAGAATGGGGCCTGAAGGAGCCACAGCCCATGGGTACCCCAGCAGGAACAGCCCTGGGCCAGAGCTGCTACCTGTGGGAAGGGCCCATGGCGGGGCAGAGACCATGAAGGAGCAGCAGAGATGAAGCATTGTGAAGTGACCGCTGCTCCCATTCTTCATTCCCTTACTGCTCTTGGGGGGGAAGTGGTAGAACAGGGTTTATTTCAAGGAAGGTGCTTTTAGTTTACTTTTGACTTTCTCACTACTGTAGTCTGTTAGTAATAGGCAGTAAATTACTTTCCCTGCACCGAGTCTGTTTTGCCTGTGACGGTAACTGGCGATTGATCTCCCTATTCTTATCTAACTACTCAGACCTTCTCTAATGTATTTTCTCCCCCTTTCCCTTTGAGGAGGACAAATAAGAAAGTGTGCTGGTGGAATTCAGCTGCCCATCAGAGTGAAACCACCACCAGGACATAGTGTTTGCTCCTGTGTAATAGCTACCACACCCTTCAGTAAAACTTATAAGAACAACCACAGGAAAAATAAAATTACATATCCCCCTCAAATCCAACATCATCTGTGAGTCACCTCTAAGAGGAAGCTGAAGTGAGGAATCTTACAATTCTGAATCAAATCACTATTTTCATTATTTTGTACCCTGCTGCCATCCCGCAGTAAGGTACTACTTTCAGCTGCAAAGAATTCTGTGTTCTTGAGCAGTCACAGTGCTCAACAAAAAAGCACGTGTGGGGGAAACTTTATGACTTGGAAAGCAGACGTACTGCTTGAATGATGCACAGAACCCAGAGAGTAAGACGTCATCATTCTATTTATACCTATAGGCAGAGAAAGAATGAGCCCAGTGTAATGATGCTTTACTTTATACACTGTAAGATTTTTTGTTTACATAAAAAAATTCAAAAATAAATCATGAAGCATCCTTATGATGCAAAAAATAAATGACCAAATATTGATCAAATTGCATAGTATTGGCCAGTTTGTTCTCTTAGGCATTCATTTTGCCAGTCACCATCTGTCTCACATGAAGCAACAGTACCATCAAAAGAGGGGTGGCCAGCAGGGACAGGGAGGTGATTGTGCCCCCTCTACTCTGCTCTTGTGAGGCCCCATCTGGAGTACTGCGTCCAAGTGTGGAGCCCTCAGTACAAAAAAGACAGGGAGATTTTGAAGAGGGTCCAGAGGAGGGTCACAAAAATCATCAGGGGACTGGAGCACCTCTTCTACAAAGACAGGCTGAGGGAGCTGAACTTGTTCAGCCTGGAGAAAAGGCGGCTGCAGGGTAACCTCATTGCAGCCTTTCAGTATCTAAAGGGAGCCTACAAAGAGGAGAGGAATCAACTCTTTGAAAGGGTTGAGAACTGCAGGACAGGAGGAAATGGTTTTAAGTTGAGGGAGGGGAGATTTAGGTTGGATGTCAGGGAGAAATTCTTTACCAAGAGAGTGGTGAGGTACTGGAACAGGCTGCCCAGAGAGGCTGTGGATGCCCCGTCCCTGGAGGTGTTCAAGGCCAGGTTGGATGGGGCCCTGGGCAGCCTGGTCTAGTATTTAATGGGGAGGTTGGTGGCCCTGCATGTGGCAGGGGGGTTGAAGATTCATGACCCTTCCAACCCTGGCCATTCTGTGATTCTGTGATACCTCCAGTCTGTGGTTTACAACACTGCTATCAAGCCCATTTAAAACTTTCACTCAACTGTTTCTAGTAATCTCATCAGATATTTTGAAATACAGTTCTTCTTCTCCCAGTTTTTCTTCAATGAACTTGCATTTTCTTTCCTCTCCCTTGGCTGCATACTGAGATGTGCACGTGAGCCAGAAACACTAGAACAGGTGAGATGTGTCAGACCAAAGAAATGCCTGGACAGATTGTGGAATGGCTTTCAGAGTTTACAGGAAACAGAGCAGATTTCATGCCTCTGATTTTATTTTGATACAGATTAGTAAAGTGCAAGGAGGAAAGGCAGGATGATATGAGGAAAATTCATCACTGACAGGAAATCACAAAGAAAGATAGCTTCAGGGTCCTCAGATCCCAGTGTAACCCACTAGGCGCTTTTCGTGTTACCTTTCCTTACACTCTCTACTTAACAAACAGCATCAGCACTGAGTAGAGGAAAAACCTCCAAATTTTATTGCTTGATATCACTGTGTCCATTTGTAAGAAGTAACTGTCATGACAAGAATTTCCCTCCTAATTCTGCTATTCATTTAAGCCTTAATTCACACAATTGCCTCTCCCATTTTCATAATGTTCTGCAAGATCACTGGCAAGTACAAAAGATGTGAGGGATCTACTCAAACACGTTTAACCTATGTACAAAGAGCTAAGGGAGCCATTACAGTGCTGTTATCCAAAATAAAAAAAAAAAAAAAAAAAAAGAAAGCACATGCAAAATTAATTACCAGCTCTAACTTCTTGAGCCTCTGGAACCAGCGGATATAGCTTACAGGCTGTCTCATATCACGTGCTTATACGACAGCCCTGAGAGTACGTATTTTAGTCATGGAAAAAACAAAACCGTGATTTCCATTTCAGTTGTTTTCAGAACAGACTGAAACTATCTGCTTTTAGTCTACATTTCCTTCCTCACGTTCACCAGATCAGCAAGATGTCTAGAAGATAAACTCTCAAAATATCTTTTCTAGAGGATTCCCAACTTGCAATACAATGAGAAGCTGCACTGGTTTTCACAGGCAAGTTTTCTGATGTAGGCCTGAAACACATTTCCTGTGTATTATCCTTTAAGTATGAGGAAGACGTTCCATTGGTGTACAGCTGAAGTTGCCACCAACTAGTGAGTAGGTCTAAACTCTTCAGAGAAGAAATCCTCCACAAGCCTACTGAAACAAAACTAACCAGTCACACAGACCAGTATTTCTTGCAGAATCAGGGTACTAAGAGAGAATACATGCAACTTTTAAATGTTTCACCTCAGTGGAAATGCCAGTAAATACCACTATTTGCCTTTTTCAATAGCCTCCAAAAGACCTTAGTGATTACAAAATTTCTGTAGTTTCAAATACAAATAGTTAATAGCTTATAGGATAAGAGCAAGATGCTAGTGGGATGGAATCTCAGGAAGAAATTAAGTCCAACATCTTAACACGTCTTGACTATAACCTTAAGTCCAGTTATAAACCAACACTGATTCCCTACAATCAAAGACAAGACTGATCAAAAGAGTTACACACCCAATTTCGTAAGATTCCAAAACCTACAAAATCTGTTCTTCATGTATTTTATCATACCTTTGGTTTGCCCACATTTTTCAGTGGAAAGTCAGTTTGCCTCAGATGCCAGCAGAACCTAGGCTAGAGGCTGCCAGCTCTGCGCCACACCGTGTTGTGTTCTGCTGAAAAATGCTTGGTACAGTCAGACCTAGGAATGCCAACTCATGGCCATGGAAAACATCAATGGTTACTGAAGAGGAATCTCAGAAAAATTACTAGTTATTCCCTAAGTGATTCAGTCTTCTCCCCCCTTCTTCACTGAGTGCCTCTCCTCTTAAAAAGCTACACCTTGGAGTTAGGATGCTGTCACTAAGCCACCAACAACTATACAAGCTAAGGACATTTTTATTTTCATTTTTTTAATCTTTTGCAGTTTTGCAATAACTTCTTTAACAAAGAAGAAACTTAGGGCTACACTTAAACAGCATCATGAAAATGGGTCAGTTTGTGACAAATCTGAGTTACATCACAGAATGTCTATGAGGAAATTGGAGATTTTTCTGGGAAACTAACCCACATCATATTTCCATTACTGAACAAATAATAAAATTATGAAAAAAGAAATGAAGTTTTACACTGTAGACTGCTGTATTTGTTTCTTTGTCTTCTATTACGTTTTATATCCTCCGGATACTTTTGAGTCCATTTATTCCCAGAATTAAAAATGTTAATTTTTATTTATTTACATGCACAATAATACAAAAAATATGCTATTATAACAACTAACAGAAAAGTTAACCTTGGAAATCTAAGTTATTTCTTTTCAATGAGCCAGCCTGTACATTTTATGGCATTTTTTTTTCCAAGGAAGAATTGTAAGTAAAATCTAAATTTTCAGTCTTTCATGTTTTAGGCTGAGAACACAAATATAGGTAGGTATGAGGTCACAAATGACAAGGTTGCTATTAGGAAAGCATCTGGGAATGAATAACTTTGGTACTAACTGAGCACACAGGAAGATCATCTGACCTATGAGAAGGACATGCTAGAAAACATCTGGCACGACTTCACCCTTTGTGGAACTCCAGTGAAGCATGACCAGGAATGAATTTCTGTCTGCAAAAACCAAACTGTTTCACCACTTTTAGGACAGATTTATTCAAGTGGGGACATGGGGACAAAGCAAGAAGTCCATTTAGGATATGCCAAACAGAGGACAACCAAATGTCAGGCAAACAGAGCTAAGAAGGTTTGCAGTTTCCCATGCTTTCCTTCCCCAAGATCTACCCAAGAGGGCCACACAGTCCACAAAACCACTTAAGGAGTTGCTCAAATTTAAGCAAGGAAAGAAAACCTTACCGAAATCACTGCAGTCTTCATTTCTATACTTTTGAGCTTTACACTCATAGTTACAGAGCTCTTCTGGTTCAAGGCCAAAGTATTCAGTTTTTACTCAATCGTGCCCATAAAAAAGATTATCAATGATCTACTTAAAATGTTCCTTTGCAGTGTTTCCATCCTTCTGACTCCTCACCTATCTCTGTTGAAGATAACCTTTTTTACAGTGATTTCAAGTTAATGATTCTCATTAGCGTACAAGGTGTACACCACGTGCTTGGAACAGATGAAGCGTTGTACCCCATAAAAACTTACGATCAAAACAGACAAAAAGTATGTTGCTTTCACATTACTTTGCCTCAAAAAGATCTAAATTTAAACAAAATAGCTTTAAGCACATTTTGCTTCTTAAAATAGTTAGGAAAAAAAATAATAGCAGGAGGGTGGGAGAAGAGAAGAACCAAGTGTGGCAATACATAAAAACTTAAGACTCTGCGGCTAGTCTCATGCTGTCTGACAGGTTTGAAGTCAGACCCCAAACCCACACTTCTTGAGCAGAATTTTGATCCTTGCCTTAATACAAAGCTTTAAGACTTCAGCAAGTATAAGAAGTAGGCAAAGAAGCTGCTATAATTCTCTATTGGCAATATGAAAATTCAGAACAAAATCTATGTCCTGCAAGCATGGATGGAGCTACAGTATACCAAAATGAGCATAGTTGAAGTAGACAGTGATAGAAACTCTTCCAGAGGAACATGCCATACTTTCCAGAAGCACATCATGCACATGCTATAGTGTGCCCTCCTCTGGGTATGCCATAGGCTCAACACCTGCAAAAATTCACACTGCCAAAAGACAGAGAGGCGAGCGCTTACACTTATTTTGTGGCTGCTTCACATCAGAAGACCTTTAACTTACATCAGATTTCTAGGTTTCATTTATGAAAACAGGAAGCAATTTGTTTCAAAACCCCCTAATCTGCTGTTGTCTGATTTCAGGCACCTTCCATTTAGTACTGTTAGCTGTCATGAAGATCTGATGCACTCCTCTCAAAAATCACCATTCCAACAAAATGCAGGTTTGCAAATCCTTGGTAATCCCAAAAGACAATCTGAAATCAGGCTGCAAATTCCTTATTTTCTTCAATGTTCACTGATCTCAATTCTACAGAAAGTCTCATGGTAGCTGAGGTTCTCTGAAAAATACTCATCTGCTGGAATCTCAACTACAAGACAAGATCTTCCCTTTCACTTTAGAAAAAAAAAAAAAAAAAAATCATTAGCCCAAGTCTTGTACTTAAAGATTTTAAAAAACAAACTTCTGCAGGGATTGTGCATGTTAATAAGCATATTTACTTAAAATACCCTCAGAATAGTTCCTATCCTGTGTTTTTCAAATTCCTCTCCTGAGTACAAAGATGTTACATTAGCCTATTTCGGCTTTTAAAACTGTTGTTTTGCAGCAATTTGAAGCCTGATACATGTTGGTTGTATACAAATATTTATGCAAGAAACTAAATTGCTCCAGTTAAAGGCTGTTATACCAGCAGAGGGAGCAATCACTAAGTTTCAGATTCAAGGGCATCCCTTTGAGGAACTTCCATAAACTCTGATTGCAGGGGCAATAAACACAGAGTGCCAGCTCACATTAACTAGAATAATAAAACAATGAGGTGATTTCTCCACAATGCTTATCAACATTTTATCTCAGGTAAATGATTTATAAATACTAGACTCTCTCAGGCTGCTCCCTTTTCTGCACCATGTAGTCGAGCTATAGCTCCTGGTTCTTAAGGAGAGATACCTTTCAAAAGAAGAGACAATCTTCCCTCAATTTGACAGTTGACATTCTTCAACAATATGATAACGTCTCAAACAGACATCATCTTTTAAAAGGTCTGTTTTCCCTCCTGAAACTAGACACAAAATCAATGAAGGGTCTGTTGATACTTCACTATCTGCGCTGATCTTCACAATGGTGTAAATATGCCTTTTAAGCGCTGTGCAGGTGGCCAGGGCTTATTGGTTAACAGATCCCATTCATTTGCACTTGAAAAGAAATGAGCCCTTTGAGTGTAATCGTTTCCCTGTTTGTTTGTCACTTCTCCTCACACTTTTCTATTTTGAGGGTTATAAAGGATGCAATGTGCTCTCTTCTTTTGCTCCATGGACCAGGCTTCTATAGTGCACTCCAGAATAAAAAAGACAAAGGATAGGAGAGAAAACCGAGACTTCTTGTTACCCAAATAATTTGGTTTCTGCCAGAAAAGACCAAACTAAACGTCACTCAGTTCACCTTCACCACCACCTTTCTGCTTCCAATAGGAGGATATTGCTGCAGCTCCCTCCCAAAGATCTACAAACAGGCAAGATGTGTGAGTGGCCAGTTCTGCTTTTGAGAGCATGTAGCAGAGGTGCCATTTTCTTTCTTAAGGATACAGCAAATGTTCACACCTGCATGAAAAGCATATGTTTGTTTGCACATCTTCTGCACTAGTCTGGTGACACTATGATGAGAGACCAGAGCCTGCTCTTCCTGCCCCATGCACCTTCACTACTACAGGCTACTGAAGAATTGCTTCATCCAATTCAGAGATGATGACATTTCAGGCAGAGAAGGGGAAATTATGCATAAGCAGTTGGTAAAATAATTCAAAAGTATAATTTCTGATTTACAAGAGCCCAAAGACATTTATTTTACTTGTCGGTGAAATGAGCAAAGCCACTGACTTCAACTGCAGCACTGAAACAAAGATCACACAGCAAAGAACAGCATTACCTGAGACTGTGCTACACTGAGAACTCCAGATTATTTTGACAGGGATGCAGGGTGACCGAGGAATGCTTGCCCTCAGCATCAGTTATGTAAAATGTACTGAGCATTAAACTTCTCTTGTCTAGGATGAAACTTGTCATATGATATTGTCACCAAAGCTACTTCTCTGAAGTACACTGTGTAATTTGCACAAGTTGTCTAACAGCTCAGCCTATTTATTTTTTCTTTTCCTTACCAACTTCTTCACCTAAATTTTTACAGGCAAAGAGAAATAAAATGAAAACAACAGCAAACAAACTTGCACTGCACTTTCTTGTCTTGTCTTCCCCCAGCCCGTGACGTTTAACCATGAGGGAAAAGGAAAGCTCTATTTAAAAGCAGGAGCAAAGAGCAGAGAGGCTAGGAGATATACCCACGGTTACGCAGAAAGCAGCGTGAGAACCTGGAACTGAATGCTGCCGCCTCCACTAATTAAAACATTCAAATGACCACACTATTTACCCCCCACCCCCCAGTGTTCTTCATTATTGACACTATATGTGAAGCTGCACTTCATAGCCCTGGTGGGTCATTTTCTGCTTCTACATATTCTCTTTTCCCCAAGAGAGGCTTATGCAATATCCTGATGTTCAAACAAGAATGGAGTCACGGAAAATGTGCTCTTGCATGACAACTTGAGGGGGATGGGAGGAGATGGAGAATTGTCCTATTATCCTCAAAGTTTCAATTTAAAACAGCTGTACACTAAATAACTTCCTGTACTCTGCCACACTGAAAGGCTGCTCTTTGAAAACAGATAATTTTGGGTCAAGTGTGTAAATCCACTCTAACGATAACACCATGAGTACTTCCTGCTAACTCAGCAACAGCCAGATGGGTTTCTGCACAACACTGCTACTTCTGAACACTGTTCTGCCTCAGAATCATGACCTCCCACCATACCCTTGCATGTATGTTGCATGTATGAGCAAGTAGTTTTCCCTAATGCTGAGTGTCCTTTGCTATGGAAATCTGTCTGCAATTTCTCATATCTGTTGGTGCACATGCTGCAAAGCCCAGTGACAAGAGACTTAAACATCTCTGCCCTGCACGGATGATCTCATGTAATACTCAAGCTGAGGTCATTTTCTGTTTCTCCCTTCAATTGTGAGAGGGAGGGAATGTGTCTTTTTCTCTCTCCTTTGCCCGGACACCATTTTCCCCACAGAACTGGTAGCGAATGAATTCCATTCACTTCTATTGTCTGATCAGTTTGGCTCAAACTGATCGATAGGCTCAAAAGCACTTAGCACATACAGCAGAAACCATGATTTATACAAACACTCTTGCCCAACTGTAAAAAAAAAAAGAGCTAAAAAATTACTTCATGATCTTTTATCATGAGTTAATGTATTTTCCATACAAAGAAGGCAACCATCAATAATCATAGCAAGATATCACAGAAATTACTCAGAAGTTGTATCTCTTTCCAAACCATACAAATCCATATAAATAATTCAGCATAAATACTATAACTTTCCATTTTATTCCATCATGGAAAGCAGGATTCTTTAAGCTCTATTTTCTTTGTAGAATCACTGTCACACTCCTACTACAAAAATCTGTTTGAAATTTGCTATATATGTTTGCTATTTTGCCCAAAACTCTCAATGCCTACTGGAAAGTTATAGTGACAAAATATCTTCAGTTTAAAAGGAAGTTTAAAAAGAAAATAGCTTAGGAAAAGTTAAACAAATGTATCCAAGCATAACAAGTATATATTAACAAATATATATATCTACACAAAGACTGTTTCTTTGTAACTATGGAATGCCATCACTCGAAGTAAATATCACAATAATCCATAACATACCTGCTTGGGAAAGTGGAGCTGTGTTTCTTTTCTATCAAAACTTCTCCTGTTTGTACTGAGTTATGCTGTCCAATTTTGCCAACTAAGGAAGCTGAAAAATGAGTCTGATCAAACAACCATGCAAAATTTCATTTCTAACCTGAATCTATCTTGTCAAGGCTTTGCTATTTTAGTAGTCTTAACTATGACAGATTTTCTTACTCTCCTTAAAATCCTGTTACCATTGAAGGCTTTTATAAGACTTTTACACAGAGCATCAGAGCACAAGAGCAGTCACGCTGCAGTAGATCAAATATCTTCTGGAAGAGCATCATCCTGCCACCCATAGGACCAATCATGTCTGTATGGCCTTGGCCTCCACTGACCCCAAGTAACTGTGCAAGCCCCATTTCTCAGAGGTCACTGTCTTTGGACTTCTTACCTTGATGCAAAAGCAGGGCAATTAGTTGTTGATCCAGGCAGCTCAGCTGTTCAAGACATCACAGTGGAGAAATGTACCATTAAATTGTTTTTCCATGCACAGATAATAAGTGAAGATAATCCGTGTCAGACTAGAAAAAATACGGATTTTTTTTGGTGCAAACTGCATAAGCATATGGGCTAAGGTGACCATCATGGTGACACAGGACCTACTGCTCTCTAGTCCGATATGTGACACCCTTTTCCCTACTGTGAAACTAAAGTGACACAGACATTGTTGACCTGGTCACACTGACATGTATGTGACGCTGCCATAGCTGCCTGCCAGCCACAGGGAAACCTTGGTGGCACAGCCACTGCTGTCCTTCTGCCACTGTGACACCTCAGTAAGAAAATCACTGCTACCCTGGTGCCCATACTGATCCTTTACCAGCTGTCAACCATGTGTGTTGGTGGTTGGTCCATGAGTGGCCATGGAGATCTACCTCACAGCAAATCTCTCTCCAAATCAAGATGTTTTTATGTCCATTCCTCAGTACTTTTTTTATTACTAAGGAGGTAGAAAGAGCTTTATGTAGGTTGCTCCAAAAAGAATGCCTCCTATTTATTTCCATGAAAACCACGACAGATACAAAGAGCACAATAACACTATTTGATAGAGCAAATTCTCACCTACAAAACACTATTTTGCAGCAGTCATCACCATTATCTATGCATTTTTGCCAGCGAGCATGCATGCTGCACTTGTAAAATCTGCACTAATGAAGGTGACTCACTGTTTTATAGCTGCTACAACAATGTCATTGCTAGAAAAATGTTGCCCATGCAATCCAACTTTCACTTTGCTCACATCCACTGTTTGGTCTTCATAAACATTCAGCGAGTGCAAATGAATGTCAATGGGAGCCACTTTTTCTGCATGGAGGAATTCATCAATGACACACCTTTGCTTCATACACACTTTTGTGTCAGATGGCCTTTTGTCACATTGCCCCTCTGCTGCCGTCTGTTGATGGGCAACAAAATATAATGAAGTATTGGTGGGAAAGTTCAACCTCTACTGCCAACATATGTATTCAATGTCATGGCCAACATAATAAAATAGGAGGCACTACTTTTGGAGCCGCCTTTGAAGGTTCTCTTTTCTTTGATACTGAATGTTTCTATTGATTACCTCCTTACCCTCCTTTGAACTCTGATAGTTAAGCTAATTGCTGAAAGAAGCAGGTCACTGACCTCCCTGCAGTGCTCTTGATATACAGGTCAGCTGCCTTTTTATCTTTCTTCTCCTCATTTATTTATTTATTTATTTTTTAAAAAGCCTTCATATGTGTAAAGTACAACCAAAGGCAGCTACAGAACGTCTAAGCATGAAGGCTAGAACTCTCAACAGTACAGGGTTACAGTAACCAGACAAATGCCAGCCCCTGCCTTCTAGCGCAGCCCCTGCGCTCCAGAGCCACCACCAATGCCCCTCTACAACCTCTCCTTTAATTTCTTAACATTTGCCTCTCAACACCGTTACAGTGAGAACAGCTACTGGAGATTTTCCTGCTAATTTATTAATAACAACAGCCCAGCAGTTGTTAAGATGATTTGAAACAGCAAACAAAAAAACAACCCTTCATTTGCTTTTAGCAATTATCTCAAGATTCATTTGGCGGTCCCTTCTGCGCAGACTTCTCTGTTAAGCCTGGGGCAAAAAGCAGAAACATAAGGCGGGGAGGTCAGCATTGCCAAAGACTTGGGAAACAAAGCCACAGAAGCCCTGGGATCTGGCTACCTCAGTGAAAGAAGATCCAGGCTCCTGAAGCCCTGAACCTGACTCTTCACAGAGGGAATTGAGAGTGCCAGCACTCGCACTGCCCTGCCAGGTGCTCAGCACACTTATCAGGAGTAAATGAGAGCCAAGGCCTGCCCCTTCCTCAGCCCCAGCTCCCCAGCCCCTCCAGGCTTCTCTCAGCAACTGAACCCCTCCGGCCGTGAGTCCCTGCACAGCTGTACTGGCTGTCCATGTCACATGCTGCTGGCTTCTCCTTGCAGCCTGCTTTTCCCATCTGAAGGGAGGCTTCTACCGGTGGGGCCATTAAAACATTGCTATTTACTTAGCCTGACGAAATCTTGATGGCAAAACCGACCAGGTTTGCTGGCAAAGCATAAGAAGACAAACAGACATAAAATAATCAGGGTTAAAATGGTGCTTTTCATTCCCATTTGATAAAGTCTGCAAAATCAAATGTTCAGCACAGTGAGCATCTGCGCAGAACCAGGAGGGGGAACACATGTGGCTTGCTGCAGAATTTACCTTACAGTATTGCAACAGAACTCAGAAGTAGGACAAAAATCACTTCAAAATTGGATCTAAAAGATGATATATTAACATGCTGGAAATAAAATCACAATAAGAAATTACTCTGGTGAGTCCTGTGCTTTTTTTCATAGAATGGCTCTACATTTTTCCTCATTTATGCTTAAAATCATCTTTAAGAACACTGTGTTCAAAATTTCTTTGTTTTAGATCTCCTCCCTCACTGAAAGTGAAGACCTGAGTAAAGTGGAACGAGCTGGTGCTTTTTAATTCATTACTCCCAAATAACAAGATTAACCATCATCTTTGCATAGGAAGACATCATATTGTGTGCATGTATCTCCACGTGTATGCATATATATGGTAACAACTGGTTTTTCACTGCTAGAACTATTTGCTTTAAGACTGGAACACTGTGATCCTGGCAAAATGACGCAACTTATTAGTGGCAAGAACTGACTCAGTGCCTTGCACTATTTTAGAAAGCCAGATGAGACGATCATTAAGTCTGCTTCTTCAAGTTTACATGCATTTCCAAATTCAAATTTTATTATGGGAAAAAGGAGAAAAAAATAGAAGTACAATGGAAAAATTTCCAAATAAGCCCATAAGAAAGTACAAAGAATATTATAGATCTTTCAACTTTTTCAGGTTGAGAATGAGAAAATACAAGTACCTGACTGACTGTATCTTGTAATAAGCTCTCCTTCAATAGGACTGCTAGATGCCATAGAGAATAAGCAGGGTTTAACAAGAAAGTCAAGTTTTTTCTCCATCTATAGCTCTGTTAAAAAGAAACAAAGATCCACTTAACCCACCTTTATCCATATCATTCAAATACAATTACTACCCTGTGCCAGAGAAAGGAGATTGTAATCAGAAATTTGCTACTTACTCAACAAATTAGCCTGACTTGCAAAGGCATCTGTTAGCAGATGTGTACCATGGATTAATCAGTGCACCTATTACACAAAAATCCATTTATCTCAGGAAGCAAGATTAGAATGAATCAAGGAAACAAAACCAACGCTCACTCAAAAATAATTCAAATCAGGCATCACATTATTTCAGACAATAATATTTTCAACCTGAAGCACT
This sequence comes from Centrocercus urophasianus, assembly GCF_019232065.1. Classification (NCBI taxonomy): domain Eukaryota; kingdom Metazoa; phylum Chordata; class Aves; order Galliformes; family Phasianidae; genus Centrocercus; species Centrocercus urophasianus. The sequence continues at coordinate 326,490 of NW_024885088.1, read as the reverse complement.
ACCAGGTATGAAGTGTTTAGATGAACTGGAAGATTACAATCTGAAAACATATGATCCCCAGCCTTCTGGCTTAAACTGGGAGAAATTTTATAAATTTGATGGAAGCTGACACACTCCCTAGAAGGGAACTGTAGTGTGCTAGTGGGCTTCATTCCACGTTCAACATCAGCATCCCACATCAAGGCTCCCGCATAAACACACAAATCCATTACACACTGTAGAAATGTGGTTCCTCAGCAACCAGGCCAGGTCTTATGGAGCCCTGGGCAGCTTGACCTAGTGGATGGCAACCCTGTCCATTGCAGGAGGTTGGAAGTGCATGGTCTTTAGGATACCTTACTACCCCAGCCATTCTGTGATTCAACGATTCTTTGATCTGCCATCAGCCCTGGCACATCACACCCTCTGCTCCTCACATCTCTCCAGGGAAGGTCATTGGGCTGAAGGCTGACTGAGCTTGGCCAGCCACACGTTTCCATACACACCCAAGAGCAAAACTGAACAGGACTGAAATCTTACCACAGGCTCTAGAGAATAAAATGGTGGCCATAAGCCTGCCATTAGACTGTAAATTCTTCACTCCAGAACATACCACTCAGCCCCAGAGGACTAGTGGCTAAACTGCAAGATCATGCATGAGAGGGAAAGCGTAACTATAACCTACCATTAAAATAGATTTTTGTTTCATCTAAAGCTGTAAATGCCCCACTTTGGGCCTATACCATTAAGCTTCCAGAAGCTGGTTAGCCTTTTGTTGCCACATTCTTACCTTTCCTATCCACTTCTACTTGCCAAACCAGGAAGGACAGCTTGTCTTCAGCTCCCAAAAATCGATCTGGAGACTAATAAATACAGACTAGAAATGCAAAATCACCCATCACTACATGGGAGAAAACAAAACAAAACAAAACCAAAACACCAGGAATATGCTGTAGATTGTAGCATCTTGTTCCATAGCTCAGCTGCAGCATCCTAATGTTTAAAACAAATGTATAGAAAATGAACTTTTGTCCAACTCTCAATTACAGCACTGATTTACAGACCAGATCAACCCTAATTTTTTTTATTCAGCAGCCATAATGTGAGATAAAGACCTATAATGCTTGGTCTGAAGAAGCTCCTTTAAAGCTAGAAAGAGCTTTGAAGAATAAGAAAATAAGAGAGACAATACAAACCATAAATGGGTGGTAGTGAAACAGTCACTATATAATAAAATATTTCTCTTTTAGAACAACATAAGGGGCAGTGGAAGAAATTAACTCAAATTCTACCATACCATAGTATACTGGTGGGATGTTCCAAAAGTTAAGTTTTCTAAACAGTGAATTTACATCTCCGGGAGAGCATTGTTATAGAAAAACAGCTTTCTAACAAATTTATAACAGCATTCAGATATTCCTGACCTGTTAAGGTTTTGATTCTACCTTCTCCAGTGCATATGCGTTTTTGGTCTTCTCTACTCATTCTTTGCTATTTGCTCAAGCATTTGACAAGTACAGGTACACAACATGGGAAACTTTGTCTCACATGCTAAGTATACCCTAAAAATCCTGAATCATTTAGCACAGACAAGCAAATACGTAAGACTATGTAATATGAGCCTTTGTACATTTGACCTGGTTTGGAAACGACCACCTCTTTTTCCAGCTGGTTTCTGTTCTTTCCATTTGCACGGACACTGTCCTGCCCTCCCAGATTTTAGCTTTTCTGTTTAAAGAACAAATACCAATCATTCTCTGCTCCATAAATTCAACCATCCCCCATCCTTTTTTAAGCAATACATTTCAATGAAAGGATGAATGTCAATGGATGAAACTCTCATCTATGCTGCAGTCATTTTGGCACTTCTGAACATATCGAGGAACAGAGCCATAGTCATAGCAGTTACCATATGGTCAGCCTTTCCCTGAATCTCACAAAAAGATAGAATAAATGTGTCTGTAATCTGTATGTTTTATTCTATGCATTGCTGCCTTTTTCTTTTGATTTACAACACTAGCCCTTCCACCAACAGCCACAGGCAATCAGCTCCTGAAATAAAGCAACAAACTGCTCTGTTTACCTTGAACTCCATTAAATCCACCACAATAAAAATGAGTGGAAGAGGGGGAAAGCCTGCAAAAACGCAGGTAGCAGCACTTGACTTTGTCAGCTCAGAGATAAATTCATTCCAAAAATTCATTACATCGGGAGCATACCCCTGTAATTGACTCCACCCAATGTGTGCCGCAAAGTGTTCACCCAACAGCCTTGCTCTGTAATACTTTGCTTACTCATACACATACTGCACCAGGATTCCCTGGTCATTAAAGTATACACACTGCAGTCTGACTTCTTGCCAAGAAAGGATTTTGCACACTGTATTAGCTGACTGTACACTTTTAAAACCTGAGTTTTTCAGTTCCAGTTGGGAGAAAAATTCCATTCTTTTCACTGCTTTCTTGGGCTGACCTCTGTAACTGAGTAAGTGAAGTTCTTAAAATTACGGCATTTCAACTCCTGTCCTTCACCTATTCTTTAGTCTAATAGCGAAGCAGCAAGCAGTCTGGATAAGAGCCTCCTCACTTGTTAGCCCCAAACCCCTTCTCAGAAAAATAGATTTTTGTTGTGCAGCCCTTTGATGGTTCTCTTTAATTGCCAGCATCCACCTTACAAGTGAGGAGCTCTGGTGTTTAATAACACACACAATTAGCTGGCCCTGTTTATCTCGGAGGCAGGCATGGAAATTTCCAAGCGTGCAGTGCCTGCCGTACCCATTAGAAGGAAGAGCGAGGACATTAGTCTTCGTGACATATGGTATTCAGATGCACCCCACTGACACAGAACATAAATGGCCTTGGGGCACTGATGGCGAACATGTAACTCTTGAAGCCATCATGGTCCAACTGTCCACCAATTTATCACCGTGTTACAAAAGCCATGTGTACTGTCACTCCTGCTAACTATCGGGGGGGGGGGAGGAGGGCAGTATGTCACAACAAAAAGGAGAGTCAATAACTGCCATGTACTCCTGAGCTTTTCCCATCCCAAGTGCTTTGTTGCATGCCAATTTTCTCCTGAGATGGGAATCACCAGAAATTCTTCATGCTCACCTCCTCTTCCTGCCCACAAACTTAACTTTGAGACCAAACATTTAAAAGAACTTCATTGGATTCAATGACAATGAAAGCCAAAGTTCTCACTCCTCATTTTATTTCTTATATTCCGAGAATCCTCTCAGAAACTTCTTGTAACATGGCACAGAAAAAGAGATGCAAATGCAAGCAGAGGAACTAGTAAGTAATTGACTCTCTGATTACTGTTGTCTGCTCCCGTGCAAGGCTCATTTGATAATTACATGGAACTCCAAGTAAGCCACATGCTGCTCTATGCATAAATTTAAAATCAACACATGTGGCAAAAATGATATACTTTAGATCACACCTTGTGCATCGTTCTCCCTTTCCCTGCCTTTCTTGTTTTGTGTACATGAATAACGCAATCAAAGATAAATGTTCTGGCTGTTGCACTTAAGAGGCATGAAAATCTTGCACTAATATCCTAGGATGCCTCATAAGACGGCCACTCAAATGACCGTTCTTCTATTTCTTGTTTACCTTAAATTACACCTTTAAAAGATTAATTTCCTTTCAGACACATACATAGCAGTGCCATGGCTGACACAGGAAGATGGTGCATGCCCAGCGCAAAACAACATAAAACATGCCTTTGGCATTGCCCCTGAACCTAAAAGTTTCCCATGCTACTGATAATGACTGACAGGAGAAAAGAGAAATCAAACAACAGAGAAAGAAGATCAGATGGTGAAAGCTGAAGATGTTATGCTCACTAAAACATGCAAATAACCTTTCCATCTACAGAGATGTGGAACCTTATCAGAAGCTCTCTGCATCTGTTCTTCAAAATATCTTTCACCAAAGGCAACAGAAGTTAAACATGGTCCTAGCTAAGGCCCCTTGTGCATGTGACAGTTGTGTGCCTGCGTCTCTGGAACCATTGGTGAAGGTCTTCTAAAGTTACCAGAGACAAAGCAAAGCAAATAGAGAACCTTCTGAATACAGGCAGATATTTTTCATATTTATTTGTGAAAATGAGAAAGAACTACACTAACATGAACAGAGAACAGAATCAAAATATTTCAAAAATCCCCTTAGATCAATAAAGGGCTGTCGTTAGTAGGAAAAGAAAAAATTCAATTGAAACACCTTCTCTCACATGCCTAGCATTTATGGTAGACGTAATATACTTATAATTGCAAATAACTCTGATTCCTGCCTGTTTTTAACCTTTCCTTTCCAGTCACTCTAAAAATTGGTCTCATTTAGTCAGGTAAGTATGCACAGACTACTCCATCACAAATCTACGAAGTCACTGTGATTGATAGGATTCTCAGCATTTCAGCCAACATTTTAAATTGTCAAAGAGCAAAAAAGGAAAAGAAACCTGATTGCTCCCGTGACAGCATTTTAACATTGTAAGTTAGGTAAAAAGAATGCAGTTGAACCCTAAGTTCCTGCCCATGAGTGTATCCAAGAGGAAGAAGCAGGCAAACAAACAAACAAAAAAAAAATTGGAAAGTTAAATACCAAACACTGAAAGTAATGGAAAAACAAGTTTAACTGCAGTTCATATAAAAACAGAGAATTGCAAAGCAAAGTTATTTTGAAAAGATACACAAACAGATTTAGAAAACAGAACATTTCAGCATTCAAATCCTTCACATTGCTATTAGACCGATCCTGATAAAATTCTTAGTATTTGAAGGCTTGAATTTTGAAAGAAAATAATATGCAAATGCCCAAAATCCAAGCACACAAAAAATCACTTGTACTGACTAATACAACTGCTGAGTTTCCAGAGGAGATCACAGCCAGGACTAAAAATGCTTTTGCTGCAAGGTGCAAAGACTGCCTCCATCCCTATTACAATTAGCAGGCACAGCCACACCACCCCTGATGTGGAAAATATACCAGCACAACATAAGTAACACTTTTCAGAGTATGCAGAATGTACACTATGCTCAGTTATCACAAACCTCAAGGGAAAAAAAAACCAACACCTAAATAAAAGGTTCTTGCAGACTGAAGTATGGATGTGGTTATGGCCAGTACTTCCCTGCTCACCATGCCAGACTACAGCAGATGAAGAGAATAGAAACACTGGCGTTTTTGAACAACTTAGAAGAGGACTCAGCTATTCTTTCCTGTTCTTTCCCAGATCTCTGTATGAGGAGCTGGATCTGAGAGGCATTCACCTTCTCTCCCCCACCGAGCTTTTATTTCAGTATCAAATCTATAAACCTGAAAGTGATTCTCATGGCATTCCATAAAAGTTGAATCCGGTCATCAGTACCTTTTTTTCTGAATGCAAGATTACAGGGGCACAAACATGGATAACTGGGATGCCTTAAGCAAGGTCTCCTCAGAGACTACTGGCAGAGCTGAAATAAGACTGTAAGGAAATACCTACTAGTTAACTGAAAGGCTGCCAAAACATTTTGTGTAGTGTTTTCTTTCCAATTGTCATCTCTGCTAGAGGAGGGGATCCTAAAGGCAGCTTATGTTATTCAACTGCGCTCAACACAGTTGCCTAATTGCCATATCATAAAGCTGTATCTGACCACAATTCCACTGCCAAAACGCAACATTAATGATAATCATCCCTACATTTGACAGTCTAATTAATACTAATTTCAGAGATGTTGCAGGCCAGCAACTTTCTCTGCTTCGGAAGTTACAGAAAAACTTTATTGTACTTGTTCACTCTACTTGTTTTCTACAAGCATCCTTTCTTCAGAGTGCAGAACCTGTGAGAGGAGAAAGTAAGACAAAGGGGAAAAACAGTAATGAAATTTTTCACTTCAGTAGGCTACTAGAATTTATTTTAAACCACATAAAATTAGCACAGATTTCATTATGCGTTTAAAATCACAGAGTCTCATAAAATAAAATTAAAATGCATTTTCCTATCTGTTTAGAGCAAGTGTGAACTGCAAGTGTGAGAGCATTTCCTCTGCAAATCCAATACCTCACCTTCCCTAGTAAGTGACCCAGCGGACCAAACTACTGTTATATCCTGAATGTAGATCAGACATTTTCACAACCAGTGAACAAATTTTGATGTGTTCAAGGCTTTCCTCATGCACAGAAAGAGGCTTTGGAGCAGTATTTGAAACTAAGTTATTTAGAAACAAGGTCTTTTCTCTACAAAGGGGCTAAATTGCTGACAAAATCAGAATGTATTTATGTAAGATTGCAGAATTAGGACATCTACCCTAAATGTTGTTACAAAACTGGCTATGGGAAAAAAAAAAAAAAAAAAAAAAATTTTTTTTTTAAAAAAAAAAAAAAAAAAAAAAAGTATTGATTCTTTGAACATTAAAAAAAAAAAGAGATGGTTTTATTTAGCACAGAAAGTTGAATATGAAGTGGGAGGACTTGAAATGCCTTTGGCGAGACAACTAATGAAGTTGCTTACATTTTTTTCTACTTTAGCAGACCTGATTTCATCCCTTAACTAATTATTACTCAAGGTTTTGAATGACTTTAATCCACTAATTTTACTGAGCTGGACTCAATAGCTTCACCAAGTCCTGCTAATTTGCAATAGATCGCCTTACCAGAGGGTGAACGTGCCACAGCCTAGCCAAGAGCTGTTGGTCATGGTGCCTGCACAGCTAGAAACCACTACCCTGCACTTCAGCAGCACTCCACACACACTGAAATCAGTTGTAAATAAATAATTACGTAGATAAGGGCATCTCCCACAAGACGAGGTGTTACAGATTCTGATAGCAGTCTATTCTTTGTGTAGATGTAGTCCAGAGTACCATGGAGATAAGTTAAAAGCTGCACATGGACATTACTACCAGAGGAAAGCAGGATTGTGAATGACACAGCAACAACTCAATCTTCGCTAAAAAAAAAAAAAAAAAAAGAAAAAAGAAAAGCACATGTCCTTTCAGATTACCACCTTCAGTTGCACTTAACAATGACAACTGCAGAAAAAAAAAAAATACAACCACAAGCAGTAAGTTTGCCCACTGATAAATGAATATCAAAGCCTTGTAAAATCCTACAAATAGCGGTAAGGTCTTTTGGTGCTAAATGCTAAGTTGTGGCTGAGATGAATCCAGTTCAAGGGTGATTAGAAGCAGAAATAAAGAAGGAGAATCAGCTTAGACTCAGTAGAAAGTCTTTAGCACTCCATTACTATAACTATAAACAGCAGGAAAAGTTTTAAATTTTATTGAAATCAGGTTAACGATGCATGTATCCCCATGTTGTTTAGTTGTTTTTTTTTTTGTTTGTTTGTTTGATTTTTTGATGAAGCACTGCCATACTGATTAGCTTAAATTTTTAATTAAGTTTTAATATTGAAGTTGCTATTAACAGCAAGAATTATTGGGCTTGCTATTGATTTGCCAATAGAAGATTAATGAATCTTCATTACCTTACTGCCTATAAGCAGATTTTATAGGACACAAAGATTAGAAAATAGAGTTAATAAACAGCAAACATATCGTAGAGCTCCAACTTCCTTTCGCAAAAGGGACCTCAACAGGCTTGAAAGGTGGGCCTGGGTGAACCTAATGAGGTTCAACACAGTTTGCAAGGCTTTGCACTTGGACTGGAGGAATCACAGGCATCTATACAGACTGGAAAGAACAGCCCTTGAGAGCAGCCCTGCAGAGAAGGACCTGGGGTCTTAATGGATGAAAAACTTAACATGAGCCAGCAGTGTGCTCTTGCAGCTTTGAAAGCAAATGGTATCCAGGGCTCCATCAAAAGAGGGGTGACCAGCAGGGACAGGGAGGTGATTGTGCCCCCTCTACTCTGCTCTTGTGAGGCCCCAGCTGGAGTATTGTGTCCAAGTGTGGAGCCCTCAGTACAAGAAAGACAGAGAGCTGTTGGAGAGGATCCAGAGGAGAGCCACGAAGATCATCAGGGGCTGGAGCACCTCTCCACGAAGATAGGCTGAAGGAGCTGGGCTTGTTTAGCCTGGAGAAAAAAAGGCTGCGGGGTGACATAATTGAAGACTTTTGGTGCCTAAAGGGAGCCTACAAAGAGGAGGAGAATCAACTCTTTGAAAGGGTTGATAACTGCAGGACAAGGGGAAATGGTTTTAAATTAAGGGAGGGAAGATTTAGCTTGGATGTCAGGGGGAAATTCTTTACCAAGAGAGTGGTGAGGTGCTGGAACAGGCTGCCCAGAGAGGCTGTGGATGCCCTCCCTGGAGGTGTTCAAGGCCAGGTTGGATGGGGCCCTGGGCAGCCTGGTCTAGTATTAAGTGGGGAGATTGGTGGCCCTGCATGCGTCAGGGGGGTTGGAGATTCATGATCCTTGAGGTCCCTTTCAACCCTGGCCATTCTGTGTTTCTATGATAAGGGAGAAATCCTAAAAATATTTCAACCCTAATCCTAATTTTGCTTGCTACTTTAGGTACAACTGGATCTAGTAGAAAGAAATGTTCTCACTCTGAACTACATCTGAACATGAAAATTACGTTAAAAGGCAAGATCTGTGAAAATATGTTAAAGGCACATACAATTGAACTATAACTTAAACACATTTACAGATAGAGAATCCTATTGATCCCATAGATAAAAGATTATAATGCTTTAGGAATTAAGAATAAATATATCTAGGTCATTTGTGGGCTACCCAATAAGATGCAGATGCCTGAAAAGCTCCCAAGGACTTTGTGGATCTTGCTCTAAAAGTACCATTACAAAGCACCCTTACTCTCCTGGACTCCAGTCAAGATAACAAAGATAAAAATCCAGCTCCCAACAAAGGAGTCAACAAACTTCTTTATTATCAATGAAACTGTTAGTAGCAAGCGTATAAACACATATTAAAACAGTTTCCTTATTTTAAGTCATGTCCTGTAAACTAGTTAAATTGATGATAATTGTTCAGTCCTACAATCTAGTTTTGCCTTGACTAACAAAATGAAGCTGGATCTAAAATAAAATAGTCTTCAATCTCAGTCTTGGAATACATGTGGATTTGTTTCCTATTACAGTGTGTGGGTTTGTTGATGCAAGCACCACTGAAAGAAATCTTGACTTAACTCAGTACTTCCCTCTCAGGCAACTGTAGTGGAGTAGAGTAGATTCACAAGCAGGCTACAAGCCATCAGCTTGCCCAACACTTCTCATGATATGGTTCATTTTAAATTACATCTGCAACAACTGATTCTTCTTTTATTGACCTGAGATTATGTCTATGTATGGCTGAATGTTCATTGTGATTCACAACAGAGAAACACTTTGTTTGCTCGTGGAGTCTTGGTTTAGATTATAAATCTGAGAGTTTGTAATGAGATATGGTATCGGATACATGTTGTTTGTTATCCCTTTAACAAGCTCCCTCAAACTGACCACAAAATAAGATAATAAAAGTTCACTTTGCTAGCTTCATTAGCTAACCTGGAAGAACTTCCCACTCACTGTTCAGGCACCTTTCATGCCCCAATGAATTTCTAGCTTCTTCCTAGTGAGTCCCATGTAACAGCTGCAAAATTTATCTTTAAAAAAACATATAGGAAATTTGGTTTAGACAGCTCAAGCAAATATGGAAGAACTCGAAATGACCACACAAATCACCCTAGAAGCTTGCAGAGAAAGCAGTAAATTGGTTGCAATTCAGGTCATCTCAACTCTACCCTCTGATTGTTGAATGACCTGAGACAAGTTACTCCCCTGCCTCCAGAGCTCTGCTTTTTCACACAGCACTTGCCTCTGTTTCCTTACAATTTCCTTCTGTGGTGAGCATTTTAAGACCTATGCAAGAAATAAAAAGATGGGGTTACTCATCAGGGTTAAATAATTAGGGATAATACTGAACACACATGGAAAAAAAAGGATTCAAATAAGAGAGTTAAAAAATTAGTTTCTTAAGGTGTGTAAAAAAAAATGTGTATGTAAAAATTAATCATATTTTAAATGGGGTTAACTGTAACCTATTTGAAAATACATAGAATTCAACTACCGTACGTGTCAAAATTCCTCTAAGCAAGAGAAGATTTACAGTCCTACATATTTTTCTTTTGGTAACTCATTATTTCTTTCGACATTCACACAGCTTTATTTCCCTTTGCACTGAAGAAGAGGCACCTGTGTATCTTCAGTCATTTATAATATTCAAATTCTGCTTTTAAACTTTCCTTTGCCCCAGTTTCTTGTCATCACTGCTTAGCTATCAGCACGGGGAAGCAAGCAAGTAGCTTTCTCTCTCCCTCCAGGCAATACCATTGCTGCACTTTGATTTGCGTCACAGAAACAAAAAAAAAGTAGAACAGCTGCAGCCCTTAATTGCAGAAACCACGTATGCAAAGCTGTAGCTCTGTTTCACTGCTGTTCTTTCAGATAGAAAAATTATTAAAGGCCCAGTCCTGCTTGCCCCAAACCATATACCAGCTATACATGAGAACAGTATATAACTTCAGTGACAGTGAAGTACAGTAAAAAAAGAAAAACAACATTTTCAAAACAGAGTAAAGGCAATTTTGAGAAATAGAATTATCTATATGAGATTCATCACTTGCACATTCCCCAAAAGACAGCATAAATATCATTGCTTCTTCTCCATCTCTCTCCTCTGGAATGGATGAAGCAACTAATAAAAGAGGTTGAAAAGAAGATGGAGCCAGGCTATTTTTTGTGAGGAAAAGAGGTTCCCTCAGAACATCAGGCAGCACTTCTGTGCTGTGCAGGTGACAGAACACTTATATAGTTTGCCCAGAGGGGCTGTGGAATCTCCTCTGTGGAGATCTTCAAAAGCTGCCAGGATGTGGTCTTGGGCACTTTGCTCTGGGTGTTCCTACTAAAGCAGGGCTTGGAGCAGATGAACAGAGGTCCCTTCCAGCTTTAGGCATCTCGTGATTCTGAAATATACTAATATCAGAGAAAAAGAGAGTGTGGATAAGGCTGAATGAAGGCTTTTTCTTTAAGCTCTGCAGGATTCTCATTTAATCAAAACAGTTTTAAAAAGTATGTTTTCATACAGAATAACAAACTGAGTAACACAGTAAGAAAGAGAGGACTATCATTTTGGATCAGAAACAGCACTGATTTATTAGGAAGAAAGCCTGCAGTAACTCAAGCCATCAACAAATCACTATCACTAGGCAAACTCAGATGCAAAACACATTCAGACTGTACTGAAGGGTGAGATACATCTGCAGAAGCCACGTGCTGGTGATGCAACAGCTAGATAAATCCACTCTCCCATCCAACCTCTACCAACTGACTCAATAACGACATAGAGCATGAGAAATTTTTCATTACACTGTGATCTGTGATCATATACATGTTAAAAAAGCTTACACTGTCTTGCTTTCACATGGAAATAAAAGCAAACACAAAAAGGCTAAAATAAGAACATCCTTAAAAAGCACTCTGTTCTAGCTGCTTTTAGGGTTCTATAAAAGTGTAAGGTTTGTGTTACGAACACAGGTTATTCATCAGATTCCCGGAAAAAAAAATGTAAAGTATGAAAGATTTTGCCTGATTCAATCTCTTGAAGAAAAGATAAATCCCTTCCAGACAATTCTGTAGCCCTGTTTAAACATGTTCCAATGCAGATGAAATTTGCATTTCACAAAAAAAAAAAAAAAAAAAAAAAACACAACCACGAACAACCGCATGCATTACCTTTCCAAAAGTCACCTCTGAAGCCTTATTTCACTGACTTAAAGAAACACAAAAACAAGTTGCTAAGGTAAGTTGCTAGGATTTTCAAAACTAATTCTTCCACATTACTTATTCTGTATAGGTGAATATGCTGAGGGCTTTCATCTTTAATGTCAGCAAGTCCAGCCCTCCTTTGGAGAGGACTGAATTCTGCCATGGCACATGTTACTGCTTAATGGTCAGGCAGAAATACCGCTTTTTCCATTTCGTTTTCAACAAACTTGGGCTTAAAGCAGAGAACTGTACATTTTTCTGAGTACTCATTTTTGTGCCTCATGGTCAAGTTATTTGCTCCGAGTGGTTTCTATGACTTGTGCCCATGAACATACTTTGTTTCCAAATCTCCTTCCAGAAATTAGGAAGAAAGAGTCAGACAGCAGAAAGGGAAAGGAGAGGGAAAGACAGTGGCAGAAACATCTGTATCAGAGCAATTCTCACACATCTGCTGCCAGGTCTAGAACGTACTTTTGAATTCATGGTTGCTAGCTTCTTCTAATTAAATTTGTCATGGGAAATTTTGACTGACATGGAAGATAGCACTGTAACTTTCCAAAAGTCAAGATGTTTGGCGGTTAATTTTTCTCCTTCTGGTAAACATGCATATAGCCTGTCTTTTGTTTTTCACTTGGATGATATTTAAAGCAGTTTTAGAGGAGCCACTCTTCTATTTTCTGAAATACCAGAATCCTGACTTTCCGTGCCTACTCTCCAAAACTGAGTTCTACTGATCTCTTCGATCAGACATCCTTCCCCACACCTTCAAGGCAGGCTCACAATTCAAAACAGCCCATCTTGGCATTTGTCTACTAAAGCAATACTTCAACAAGTAGCACCACCTAGACACTCCACTTATTAGTCTTATCTGGCCAGCAGAGAAAACAGTGCAATGTTATTTCTACTCATCATTGGATTATGGACGAGAGACAGACCATCGGGACCACATCCAGATGAATGGGACAACTAGCCAGACATCTGTAGCAGGACAAGTTCATTCCACTGCAAACAACAGAAGTCTCACACCAAGATGAACCCAACTCTGAAGAGCATTGGCTGGATTCCATTTCTGTTTTTCAGATAAGTACTTAATGTACCTTGATTTCATTCAACTTTAGCAAAAGCATCACATAGGAACAAGGTGTGCATGCTGGAAAGGCACCAAATGGTGACATGTTTGTACTGCTGTCTCACAAGAACAATACAGCATTTATCAAAAGTTAAACATTTACTCAAAACAAGGCTTCTGAACACTCTCTTTTGCAGTGTTAATTACTGTAATACAACATGAAGTTCCATGCACAGGAGCACACACAATAGGAGAGGTAAAACAATCCTGCTAACTTGACCCAATGTTTTTCTTTTTTCAATTTTTTTTTTTTTTTTTTTTTTTTAATTTTTTATGAGCCAGAGGAAAAGGTAGGATAGGATTATTCCAAGTTTGTCTTCAAGTAGATAATAAATTACAATAACACCTTTTCCACTTGGATTTCACCTTGATCTAATGCAGGTAGGGAGAAAAATAAAGAACTAAGACAGCTGTGCAAAAAAGAAAGTAATGGACTCAGGCTCTGTTAATCCCATGACCTTGTTCCAGTTGCAGCTTTTTTGTTTAGACAGCTAAAACCGAAGAGCCAGAAAAAACACTTCCTAGTCAATCTATACAGCACCGATCAGTAAATTTTCAATCAAATTATCCAGCTTCTGGATGATGGGGAATTTATTTGAGGACAGCATATTGCAAGTTGACCATCAGCAATTTAGGGTCCTGCTCTAAAACCCTTTTACTCTCATCTACAGTTTTAGAAGGGTAGAGGTCAGTTTGTAAAGGGTTCACCAAGCAGCTCTGCCATATGAAGCCTCACCAGCATGCAAGTGTCTAAGACTGGTACTGCTCTCAGACTGTATTACCAGTTGAGCAGTGCTGATTTTCATGAGCGATAGTGAGAACGCAGTAAGTTTATTCTCAGCTTTACTTGAGCTAGTTATTGAGACACAAATGCTTCCAGTCTCCAGAGGCAAAGGGGTGGGCTGATGCCTTTGGGGAAAAAAAAAAAAAAAAAAAAAAAAAAAAAAAAGCAGTAACTCGCATACTCCTTCAAGCCACCATTATTCCAATGTTTATGTATAATGGAGATGGACTACTCATCTTAGACTTCCTCAGCGCAGAAAATGTCAAGAAAGCCTATCCCTGCCCCCATACAATTTGGAAGGACAACTGTAAGCTAGCTGATCATAGAGCTGAAGGGCTTTTTTCCTGAAGGTCTTGGCTGTCCTGCCCTACTGCCAGTATTGTGTATCTCCTGTTGAACTGCCACCTGACCAAGACTAGCACGAATTCGCCCATCCACAGAACACTGTCAGCACAGAAGTGCACTTAAACAGGTGCCATGGAAGCATTTCCATAATTACCTAGCACGCAGGTCACAATGTGCTGTACAGACTCCTTTATGTATTGTAAACATGCAATTTCTGCAGGACAAAAGCACAAGCAACATTGTTTTGCTTACCTATTGCAGCGCCTCACCAAAACCATCATTACAAGAACAGAATACATGAGCAGAGAACAAAGCAATTTAAATGTCATCTTTCCTCCTCCACCTTGTCCAGCACAACTGGAGGCACAGTGGTAATCCTGCTTCTCATTACATTCAACAGATCTGTGACTGATTTGGTCAGTTTCTGTCACAATCACTCACTTACAGAAACTTTTAGGAAAAAAATGACACACACACTCCTTTTCTGTACACCCAGGGATGACATGCATTCTGTGCCTGCTGGCAAGCCAGTCCTCTCAGTCCATTGCCTCTCAGCCTGCTCCCAGCCCTGGGGTTTCATTTACACAGCGCTCGTGTTTCTGCCATCTGCCCACCATATTGGTGGTAAAGTTTGAAAAAGCACAGAACAAAGCAGAGCTTGTCTCTCCCCAACAGCCAATATGAAGCCTGTACTGGCACCCAGCAGGCAGTCTCTACATCAACAACTAGTCAGCAGTCTGTGAGGGCTAAAAACAGCAAAAGATCTTCTAGTTTCTAAGAAAGAATTTAAACAGAGTTAAGACTACAGCAAGACCTGGAAAAAATCCTACTTAAAAAAAAAAAAAAAAAAAAAATTAGAAAAGAAAGAAAAAGAAAAAAGACCTCATCAAATACATCTGTAATAGAAATGAGACAGAACAAAAATCAAAATGACACACAGGAACCAAAGATTTATTCTTCCCACTTCTGTGAAGCTCCTTGATTCATACCACTTTAGACGTGTGTCCGCATTCCAGTTACTGACTGGGTGTGCTGGCACCACCTCCTGAAAAAGCAATAAGTTTACCAATGCTCCTTTTTCTAAGCTAATTTCTACCTGTATTGCCATAGACTACCCTGAGGTTCAGTGAGCAGTTCCAAGCTCAGGACAATACTTCTGCAGCTTCTGGAACAGCAGGGACACTCAGCGTGCTTTTGAGCGACACAGTCCAGGGGTCCAGGTTTGCAGCATTTTAATAAATGTGCTATCTAATTGACTGTTCCTTCTTGACTGGTATAATCGCGTCACAGATCTGCTAACAGCATCACAGTTCAGTCACAGTCCTGCTACTGGGAATAAACAACAATTAAAAAAGCAAATATGTTTATAAGAAATGAGTTAACCCGGGCAAAGAACTACATAAGATGAGGGAACAGAACTTCCATGTGTTCAATATCTTTTCCAGAAATAAAAATTCTTTGCTGAGGGCTTAGAGGGTAGGCTCACAGATTACCTCCAATCACTCCAGGCAAGAAACTAGGACTGAAGACACTGGTGTCAGTCAGTAAAGTCACTTGCTTCATGCTAAAAGCAGACACTGCCGCAATAATAGGTGACGTCTGACACTATTGTAAGAAAAAAAATTCTTGAACAGACAGGAAATTTCCAAAACTAGATCTTATGTCAATGAAGAACAAAAATACCACAGGGTGCTCAGTCACTCCCTCAGTTTGCAGTTTACCTTTTTCTAGTGAGAATGGCTGTAAAACATTAAACAACATGAGTTCTACACAAAACTAAACATTTCTGAATAGGTCCTAACAATCTGGAGCCCTAGTTGGATTTTTAATAAACAACTGCAGGAATAAACATCATACATGACCAAAAACAACCAGAATACATACACTGATTTTGACATCTCCACGGAAGACTTAGTCTACTGCATTATGCAGCTCCTTTACCAGTTATCAAGGGCAGAGAACAGAAGTCTGAGGACTGCAAAGAGTTAATTGTTTTCAAAAAAAGCAAAGAAAAAGCAAATAAGTAGTATTAAAAGAAGCAATAAATTGGAGAACTGAAACAAATCTTGTAATTTTCAGATTAAAATAAGTTAACATGGTCTGAAAATTAAAAACATCCCAGATTAAAACTCAGTCAGCCACACCATTAGTACATTCCTCCCAGACCAAGTGGTCTGAGGAATTTATACATTTGGCATCATATAAAATGCACTATTCCTGGCAGGACTTTGAAACACGGGAAGTGAGAGGGCCAGCAAGACAGGCAGAGCAACAGGACCAGCCTCAGGAGTGGGGGAAGGAGCTGCAGGGCTGTCGGGCCAGGTTTTAATCACAGGCTGCCTGCTCTCTCCCACCACTAAGCCCAATCTCAAGCACATTCTACTTAAGCTCAGAGTTCACTTTCCCAAGTCAGCCTCTTTGCTGTTCCCTTATTCTTCTCTCCTATATATATGGCTAATAAGCTTTCAGTTATTCTTAACAAGTGCATTAAGGGCCCCATGAACTACAGTCAGGAGTGCAGGTGCTAATGAACTACCCACATCACACAGCACTCTACTACATGCACTGGCTGCAGTTTCCACCTCAGCCATGTGCTGCTGGGCTAACTGGGTTGACAACCAGTTACAACACCTAAGCATTGCTGTGACCTAAGTACTTTATTTCCCAATCCCAGAGCATCAGAAAGGGTTAACATAGTGTGCTTATCAGCCTGCACTCTGATTCACTTGCAGCTCTTGCACACGTTGCAAACTGTGGGAAATTGACAGCAAGTTTAGTCATGTCATATTTCCAAATAGCAACATATAGTCTCTTTTTAGTTATTTAATTTAAAAGTACAAAAGTCATGAATAGGCAGAAATACCCATTTAAAGAGAATCCCTTTAGAGAAGCTTAACATGGAGCAATTCTAGAACTACAAAACACTAAATCTTTTCCTTTTTCCATGCTAAACCAATACTTCTGAAAAAAAAAAAAAAAAAAAAAAAAAAAAAAAAAAAATTTAATATTTTTTTTCCAAAAAAAAAAATATTAAAAAAAAAAAAAAAAAAAAAAAAAAAACACTGAAAGCAATGCAACATTCTTTTCCCACAAAAGTAAATCTTAATGTATAAGGTTACCTTCCAAAGACTAAGAAGTTGGTCTGCTTACAGGAGGATGGAAAGACCTGGGAGGTATCTGTCACACACATCAGCAAAAAGCAAAACTGCAAGGAACACGCAGAAGAACAAACTGCCTAATTAGCAAATTACAGCATTTTTCTTCCCAGAGCAACAGCATCAACATAGGAACAACAAAGCACTTCTTGGTAGGGTTGGATTTTTTGATGTCCTAAGCATTCATTGCAAATCCTCCCAGATTTTAGGAAGATCTTTGAAAAGCAAGCAACTCACATCCAGTATACAAAACAGGTCCTTTATTGAATTCCTGACTGAAAGGAAAAGAAGGACCATGGAGTTAGTTGGCGTCTGCTCTGACAAGCTACATGGCTATCAGCCATACCAACTGCATCATACAGCTCCAGTAACTGAGTTTGTTGACACAGATCAATCTCGCACAGTCCAGGTGCAGAATCTGACTGCACAGCAATCATTCACTCCAGCAAAAGAGGGAGAAATGCTACACTGTGTATGAAAACAGGTTTGTTCTGTGTCTTGGCAATTAAATCTTCTGCAGTTAAACAGGACTTTTTTTTTTTTTTTTTTTTTTTGCCTATGGTAACAAGCCTAACAACTACTTCTTATTGAAAGGCGTACTATGTATGAGGTGCTTACACCTATTCCAGAGCATGTTCGGTAGAGCTGACCTGTCCCAGGGCAGCCTGAACATTGGCCAGCAGATCTGAAACCAGGAATTTGTGCTGCAGGGTGGCTTGTGTCCATCCTGGGAACTTGGAGAAGGGAGGAGAGTTGTGGGTTTTGAGATGAATAGAAATACAGCTGCAGTGTGCCTATAGGACAGCTCCTCACAAGGCATTTTGGAACCAGTTCTCCAGCTGCTTCTGATATATCCCAAAACTTAAAGAAGACAACACAAACCAAATACTTGCCTCAGAAAGCAAACAAGGGAACCAGTACCACTGAAGCAAGCAGCAGTTCTGTTGCTGCATCAACCACACAGCACACAGCAGCTTCTTCAAACCCTTTGGCATACCTGCCATCATATCCTGGCCCTTTCCTCAAATCCCCAGAAGATCTTAAGATAAAGCTTTGTTTGCAGAAGACAGAATAGCTGTAGATAACAAGGATCCCACATGCTTAGAAGCTTGGGAATCCTTGCACTTTTCTATTGCAACAAACACAAGGAAGGACAAACGCAACATTATAAATCAGAGGCACAATGTCAAGGCAAAAGCATAGACTTGAAGGATAAAGAAGGGAATGCTAACAACCAGAGGAAGAAATTCCCCAAACTTCACACATCCTCATGTTGCCCACTTCCTTTGCACTCCCTTAATTCAATTTTTTGTCCGTCTGAATAAACATGTGTAATGGGAACTCAGCTCATGGCCTTGCTCCCATTACTGTATCTTGCATTTAATTTCAATGTGTAATCTCACAGAAGCCCAGACGTTTAACCCATTTGGGTGGGGTGACTTTTATTAAAAGCTTTGTATTTTTTCCTAAAGCTCCAGCTGCTGGAATCATGAGACTCAATGAAAATCCAAGGGTCTCAGTTACAGGATTTTTGCTTTGTTTATTTTAAGATATCTCAAGTTCTCATGCCTGTGGGGAAAGAAATAAATATTTTTTTAAAGCTTGAAAACATAGTTTGAAAGTCCCTTTAAAGGCTCAGGAACCAGAAGAGAAGATTAAAACTTTCCATTTAAAAAATTATTTTATGCTCATCTCCTAGCTGTTAACTCCTGTTTTGGGGGATGGGGTGTTTGTTTTTTCAATGCTTTATCTCCAACAGAATTTATTTCAGAATTTATAATCAAATTATTCTTAGTAAAAGCAATGGATGATGGGTCATGACTTCCGTAGCTTTACTGAAGATGATTATCCATTCAGTGTGTCCAAAGTAATTTCTCTTCTGTGCATATAAGGAGATGCAAAGCTATTTCAGGAGTTAATTTAGTCCACAGTACAGGAGGCAAGGTGGACAGACATATGGATCTATCACAAGATTTTTTAGATAAAATATTAAAAGGGTAACAAAATGCCTACACAGCCTCAAAACAATGGAATGAGGCCAAAGCTGATCTGTAGCTACCATCCAATCAATGCCAGTGACAAACAAATGCCTGAATTAAGCTACTTCACTCTCTACAGGCATCTCAACTGGAATTCACTAGGATGCCTTACCTGCAGTACCAACACCATTAACTTCAAGAAAAAAAAATATTGCTTTAAAAGTTGCTTCATTACTTTTTAATGGGATTTCAAGCCATTTCCCGACCACGTTTAAGTTTCATTGCTTAATTCATGGGGTTTTTTTTTGGTTTTGAATGTGCATTCTCAAACTGCAATAGCAGCTTAATTATGCAACACTCTTTACTTCATAGCACAAGATGACATTACATACAATATGCAGCATGCTAGCAATACAGTTAGTAGCAGCGCCTGCACTGGAAGAGTAAAATAGATCTCATTTTCTTCCTTGTTATGAGAGAATTAACACGTACTTTGCACAGCTCTAGCACGTTTACATTTTCATTGTGAAAATACAATCAATATATTTTTCTAAAAAATTTCCAGCTTCAGGTGACTCAAGTTAGAGAATTTAAGTCCAGTAAGCATAACAAGCTGACTGCTAATAGAGATGATAGAGAAAAAGAGAAAACAATGAGAGCACAAGGAAGAGAGCATGTGTTTATGTGCACAATATTGTATTAAGCTATGCATAAGCACAGCTTGGACAAATTAATTTATCAGTTAAACTCCCATTACTGGAACATAGATTACGTACAGTTAATTAAAAAATACCTTTTAATGATGCTTGCTAAGTAAAGTACACTACAGCTATGGAATGGCAATGGGAACGTTTACTAAAATTCAGCTAAATCACTGTGGCAGTTAAATAGGTTAAATATTATAAAAGAGAGTGGACTGGTTCACTGCAATCTCACCATTATGTTGCAACCTCAGGCAGTCTAATTGGCTGAAGTGGACTGACCCAGTTGCTATAGCTGCTTCCAAGCAGATCTAGCCATATTTACGTGTGCATACAGTATTCCTGTCCTTTCTCTGGGGCATCATCAGCTTTCCAGCTGACCACAGCTGGAACAGTGATCCAGAATGGACTGAGCATCCACTTCAGGGCAGTGACTTTTCAGATCAACTAAGGAAGGAAGGAATTGTTTCATCTGGCAATCTCTTGTATCAGAACATTTATTAAACAGCTTTTACATAGACCTTGTCCTGGTGATGCATTTTATGGCACCTAAGCCTCTCATGCTACCCCCGTAGGTATTTCAGCTTTAAAGGAATCATGAAGCTCCTGAATGCCAGGCTGCACAGAGAAGACTGAAATACCCATCAAAGGAGTTTCAGAAAGAAAAAAAAGAAAACAAAAACATGCCACCATTACTTTGGGAGACTGGGAAAAGAATAGGAAACAAATCAATAATAAATAAATAATGTCAAAGTAAACAAAGTCTTTGTTGTGCTGTGTTGAGCACAGCTGTTCTACAGCATTTATGAAGTCTCTGGTTACATTGAGAGAGCTATTTCCCAAGGAAAGAAAGGCCCCGTATTGTACAAAAGGGACATACGTTGACTTACTAGCAGGGGGAAAAAAAGATCAGCAATCTATAGCAGTTCTAAGAAAAATAAACAACCTGATGCTGTCACTGGGTTTACACAAGAATGATGATACAGGAGGCAGGATTCTTGCAACGTCAACATTCAACTTCCCGCATCAGACATCTACTTACATGAAACAAATTTACCTCTTAGAAGCAGTTATGTGAATTAGAGAACAGACTATTATGTAAGTGGTATACACGGAGTAAATCACTGCTCAATTCTAGAAGAGAGAACAGGTTGTTCTACTTTGTTCTGGACTTCTCATCCCTTTTTAGTACATATATTGGACTTCATGTATGTGTATAATCTGCTGACCTATCCATTCCTGCACGGAGACATGAAGGCAAGTAAAAGATGTTCAACAGATCAAATACATAAAAAACCGATGAGGTACAGTGCATTGATGAACCATAGGGTTGCTCAGTTCAAACTATATTAAATTAGAGAGTAGAATTTTCCACTGAACTCAGAACAATTCATAGGCAGCAAAGCTCTCTCTCAAGGCAACAATAAACAAGCAAAATAGCAGCAAATTAAGTGGGAAATTATCTTTTTTTGGCAAGCATGGAAGCATACTGGAACACACTTTCCATCTCTGAAGATGGATGTATGTACACAAGCACGGCCTTTTAATATCAAAGACTTGATCTTGATGTAATGTTAGTTCACTTACAGTTAGTTCAAATAGCCATAACAGCAGAGGTGAACTTTTGAGCCAGGGTTCATCAGCTCAGTCAGAGAGAAGTTATATTCCTTCTGATATGGAAAGCAGATAGATGGTTGCTTATAGAATTTATACAGTGCTAAAGATATATGTGTGCATACACACACACACACACACACACACACACTCTAAGACACAGGTAATTCTTACTCCTGTGTTTACTACCTTCAGATTTGTTGCTCCAAGTCATTCCATCTTGCAAAACCAGGTTTTCTGCCTAACATTTACAGATGACTGTGGTGTAACAATTTCATTCTGAAAATGAAAAACCCATGCTTTCCAGTTCAAGAAAGCAAGCCATTAGTCAGAGCAATCTCCTGGCGGTAAGAAACCGCTGATTGAGTTTTCACTCCACCCAATTCAAAGGTCAGAGAGTAGTTTTCCATCCCACATCCCTCTGTACCACACAGACCAGGAAGATGAACCAAGTCTTCCACATCTCAAGCCAGTCCTTTAGCTGCCTACCACACTTTACACGTCTGCACACCCATGAGCACATACGTTCTCTCTAGATTTTTTCAAAACTCTCTCAAACACACTTCCCCCCAGAAGACAGTATCAAAACTGATGAGTCTTGCAAAAGACTTTGGCTCCAAAAAGAAAAAGCATTTCAACAAAACTTCAAATCCAAGTTTTCTGAGTAACGCTAGTATCATCAACAATTGCCAAGATAACAAAACCAAAGTGCACTGGCAGAGTAAATCTAACAATACGAGACCATGAGGTAATTAGGATGGGAAACAGATTTCTGTGGTAATAAGTTCGTATTGCTCAATTCTTGTGCGATTTCAGGTGGTGTTAAATAGATCTGTATTCTGTGCTGTTTTACTGGCATGCACTTAGAGTAACTGTTATGCACACAATAATGTCTGTTTAATATTCTCAGGGAAAGGGGCAAAAGCAGATAAATCAAAATTAGACAAAAAGTAAAAAATTTAACACAGTCTATTCTTCAAAATGTCAAGAAAAAATTGCACCAAAAAAGCATTTCATTTAGAAAGCCATTTTACTCCAATTGACCAGAGGGAGAGAGAAGGGAAAGAGAAGGGGAAAAAAAGAATCAGAAGCCACATTCCTACTCCTTTGCGTTCTTGAATGAATCCATTATGAAGCTGAAAAGGAGATTTAATTAAATCAGTTCCACTTACCAACCAAATCCTACCTACTTCTTTGCCAGAGACACCATTTCTTCTTGTTCCCAAGGGGGTGTTGGGAGGAGCAGAGAAGAGGAGCAAACTGGATTTTAAGAGCAGGAAAGCAGAGGGTGCCTTTATTTTGTTACTCAATTTAATAAAAAAAAAAAAAAAAAAAAAAAAAAAAAACCACAAGCAGTGACATCAAGGCATTTGTTAGTGCCAAGGCACCACTGCTAGGACTCTTCTCATGAGGATGCAGGGTACCACATGCAGAACTGCTGTATACTAAAAATAAATAAATATTCAAGAAGGGCTTCTGCTGAATTGTACTTTCACAGCACTTTCACTGGACCAGTGCCAAGAACCACGAAACTAAAGCCTTCTGTATATTACAGCCACTAAAATATGCAGTATGCTAAATGACTGCAAGGAAAGCCTGTACTGTGGTAGCCTCTGCTAAGCCTCGTAACCAGTTCTTTCTCCTCAACCATTGTACTAGGGGAAAAATATTATTGCCACTGAAAATTAAGAATCAACTTCTTTAAACAGATGAGTCAGCAGCTGCAAGCTTAGCAAAACTACTTCTCCAAGTGGCTGACATCACCACACATGAGAGACCACCTAGGAATTACCACCAGTATTTTACAGTCCTGAAAATCAGGGTATGAAGCAGAATAATCTCTGAGATGCTATGTAGGTATTGTTTTACCATCCAACCGTGATTACCCAGGCAAACAGCCTCTGTTTTTCCAGATATTCTGAGCGCTATAGGTTTTGTTACTTAGACTTTCCAAATAGCATCAGTTCACACCTTATTAGCTTTTGTCTATGTGCCTGGCCTTGCTCCCCTATCTGAGTAGACAGCATAGGTCCTTGCACCATCCAAGGCTCTGCTGCAGTGTCTGAGGGCAGATGAGAATTTTCTCCTGCAGAGGAACATCCTCATGCCCAGTCTCAGCTCAGCAGCCCATCATTGCTCAGGGGCATGCCATGGCAGCTGCCCTTACAGACTGCTTGGAGGTGGCTTGTGTCACCAGTGCTCTGCAGCCAAGGAACCTTCACAGCAGAATTATCCAATCCTCAGTATGCGGGAGGAGCAGCACAGCACAGGACCACAGGGGTGGCTCAGCACAGAGCCAGACTGTGACACAATCCCACACCGTGGGGCTGAACCCAAGTTTCACTTCCGTAGAAACCCAAGGTCAGTTGTCCCTCAACCTCTGTGGGTTGCCTGAGCTTCTCAAAGCTCAACAGTCGCCCAGTGCTGTCATAAATCACACTGCCGTCTCTGCTGCGACATTAAAATGTAGGTTCACATTCACTACTGGACACATACCACACCGCAGCAGGATGCCAATTCTCACAAACAAAGGATCCAGCTAGTTAAGCATAAAAATAAATCTCAGTTACTAATAGGAGTGAAGTGAATTTTCAGTTTAAGTAGCTGCAACATTTCTTAGGATTGTTCTTTTTTTGTGCTTGTTGTTAAGGCTGGAATAACTCAGATATTAAAGAGTCAAGAGTCCTATTATGCCAAACACAAAGTTAAATCCAAAACCACACTCAATTTAGACATCTAGCTTGCTAAGAAGACTACATTCTTCAGCCTACCTAAATGTCACTATAGAAGAAAATCTTACCATGGCTATGGCATCAGCTTTAACAAGTTCCTTTGACTGTAAAAAATTCACACCTTGTAGATGCAGAAAACTATAATAGAGATGAAAACCATACTTTTTCTTCTATTTCTCTAAGCAAAAGTGAGTAAAAGTAGATGGAGTTGTTCACTGTCTGTTTTGAAGATGAAAGTGACACTGACAAATGAACAGTCAATTTGCCAAAAATTTGAAGAACTTTGTAAAAGGAAAGAGATTCTGATGTATTACAGCCTGTCACTAACTTTATAATGCAAAACACCATGCTTACCTATGAAAATTAGACAGCCACTCTGACTTGAAAATAGATCAGTCTACAATTTACTGTAAGTGGTAAACAAGTGAAAGGTTTCTTCTTGATGATTTTTAAGTATACTATAATAAACAGATGATTGTAATTTTTCCCACCTACTATCAACGACTATCTGCCTTTTGATATTTGTGCGTTGTACAGCAAATTAATCACTTTCAAAACAAGTATTCAGAGCCTCTCCAGAAATTTTTTAGCCAGTTTATCCTTGAGATGCCTGTGCAACACATGTGTTACCTGCCTGAGATAAAAGCTCATCCCTAGTCAAATAAAGCACAAACGAAAATTTGACTACTTAGCTACATAAGCAAAAGAGGTGAACAGAAAATTCAGCCTACATGATTTTACATTCTTAACAAAGGCTTAAAATCAGGTTCTACGGTGTTCTGGGTTCAGAGTGATCCTTGCAGTTACACAGCAACCTGCCAACGGGATACAAATGAACAAGATAATGACTACTCACATGCGCTGACAGCGTTACATAGAAAAACCTATGGTATTTACCCACAAGACACATGAACCAATGTTGTTACACCTTTCAAATTAAAAAGAAAAAAAAAAAGCGTGAACTTGTGAACTTTTGCAAGACAACCACTAAACTGACATGACCAAAATTAAAAGCATTTGTTTCAACTTATCCAAATATATAAAACCCTTGTCCTCCCCGTCCTGATGCTTTTTCACATGCTGCCCTCAATGAGGATTAAAAAGAGTAATGAAACACAAAGCTGCATAACATGGCTGAGAATAGAGAGCCTCTGTTCACATTCAAGAACTGGGGAATGTTTTCAAAATGTTGCAGGCTCCCCAGCAGCTCGCTGAGGAAACAGAGAGATTCACGCTGCATATCGGTGTCACTTCCAAGCTGTCACACGGCATACCATGGAGATAAACACTGCACATGTGAATTAACTGTCAGTTACTTGAGACTGTCAAACATTTCAATGGAACATTGTCATATTAGTGGCAGATGAGCAAAATAACTGTGTTTATTCAAGTCTACAGTCATCCAGAACACCTCATGAAATCCCAAGCTCTCAGATGGGTGGTGGGAGGACAAATAGAAGGCACCCTTCATTTGTTCTTATCACGTGTCAGAAGTTCACGACAAAGCCCTTAATGGCACCTTTTATACCTATTTGCATAGCATTAACTACTAAATTACTACAAAGCCCTCAAGCACAGTAGTGCAACTCTGGAACTTCAACGCCATGCCCACCGCCCTGTGGTGCAGACCCTGTCCCTGACCCCCAGCTGCCCTCCCCTGACAGCTCCACGCCGTTCCCTCAGCTCTGTCGCTGTCACACAGCAGAGTTCAGTGCTGCCCCTCTGCTCCCTGTGAGGAGCTGCAGCTGCCATCAGGCCTGCCCTCAGCTCCTCTGCTCTGGCCAGAGCAAACCAAGGCAACTCACCTGCTCCTCACACACCTTGCCTCTGGATCCTCCCCCATCTTCATAGCCTTCCTTCAAGTGCTCTCTAATAGTTTTGGGTGCCCCAAGGATGTAAAACCGCACACAGTACAGCACCTCACCAAGGAGAAGAGCACGTGCATGAAGGTCTCATTAACTCCACTTGAAGCTGTAGGAAAATGAGTCCCGGGGATCCATTGTGAGTGGATGTTTGATGAACGTGCGCTGTTCTCCACAAGAGGAAGAGACATCAGTTAATTCTTTCACTGGGATACAGAGAAAGAAGCAACTCAGATTTCAACATGCGACACCAGCCATTGCAACTCAATACATCATGTAAATGCTCATACTCCATCCATTCTGGTAGCAGGTTGATACGTAGGATTAGGACCACGCATAAGGATACATGTATAAGGATAAGAGAAAAAAAGATACGTGGACCTTTTACACTACTCTTAGAGGTAAAATTCTTCTACTCAAACAACCAAATCATAACAAACTTCATATAGATACAGTATGTGTAAAAAATGCTTCCTACAAATACACCTCCATTTCACAAGAACAGCTCAATCCACACTGACATTATTTCTTCCACAGTGGGCAAATACATTTGTAAGAGGAAAGTTGTCATTATTTATCTATAAAAGGAGAACTAAAATGACAACTCATGCATAGCCACTAGCTAAGCTCCTTCTCTTCTTCCATGCTTCTTCCCTGTTCATTTTATTTTTTTTTCCACCTTTCTTTGTTCATCTCTACTTCTTTCTCCATTCTCCCTCCCCATTTTTCTTTGAAAGATTTAAGAGAAAAGACAGAAATAGCTCCCTGTCTCTTTTGCATGACGTGTCCAGACCTAGTCATTGCTTGTGCTTCCATCCACGTACAAGATTCAACAAAAACTGAGGTAACTGAAAGTCTGGGCAGATTCATTTTTTCAAAGAGCAGGTGCCCATTTAAGTAATACCTCTTCAGACTACACACAAATGTTAAGCACTGGCCAGCATTGCATGTACCCTTTATAATCAAAACAAAGTCATCTGATTTTAACTAGGTACTCTCCGTCAAAAAAGTGCAACTTAGTAAAATGGTATAACTGATTTTCTTCGAGCATCAACAGAACTGCAAAGCTATTAAAATATGGCTTGGGAATTTCTAGTCAAATTCCTCAAGTCTAAGCCAAACCCTTCAGGCCTTCTACGAGGATTAATCTTTGAGTAAGATTTACCACGTTGTCAGAGACCACATAAATAATGAGAAAGCTGTTTTCCTCCCCACACCCTAATTGCGGTACAAAAGTCAGATGGCGCAGACTATCCACATAACTATAGATCACAGAAACCCTGCTCACTTATCATTCTTTGCTGCTGTGAAATGTAGTCAAGGCATCATCAGTACATCAGTATTTCATGCCAAAAAGCAACAAAATTACCTATGCTTACACAGTACTGTCCAGCAAGCAACATAGAAGAGAGTTTGCAGACTAGGAACTGATTGCATAAGTCTAGAAAACTGAAAGTCTTAAGTACCTAGTAAAGAATGACAAGACCATGAAGAGACATGGCAAGAAGCTTCTTAAACATTAAAAAGATAAAGCAAACAGCCCTGCATGCCCACTGGAACTTTACATGCAGAAAGATTACAGCTGGCCATTAATAGAGCCTTGGTGGAGAAGGAATACTGAAGCCCTGGGCTAGGTTCCTCAGCTTCCCTGAGTGTCACTCCAACCATCAGTTCTGAGTGTTTTAGGTAAAATTAGTCCTGCCACAATGGAAGATAATAAACTGAATAGCCTCCTAGACGTTTCCATGGCTATTTTTTTTTTTTTTTTTAATGATGAGCAAAATACTCTACATTATTAGACTGCAAGAAAAGGTTTATCACATCATGTGTCACAGAAGCACTAATTAACACTAACATGGGAGCCAAAATACTCTTTGACTCTTCTGATAAGTCCATGCCTGGATTTTCTTATTTAAGTACAAACAAGTCAACTACATCTCTCCATCATATCTACATATCCCCATCATATCTACCTCTAAAAGGACAGAACGTAAGGTAATTTTCTCTTCCTCACCATCTGCTTGCAATACATTGCACAGCCCTCAAGGCAGAGACTACTTTACTTGCAAGTAGTGCAAAGCCTGACACACTATGTCTTGACCTGAGCTGTTACCTCCAGAGAGAGCTTTTCAGATTGTATCAGCGCTTTACTTTTAACAGTGAACAGTATGGCTGAGTAGGTTAAGAAACAACTGATAAAAACAGGCACATGACTGAAACCGAGGGGAAAAAAAAAAAAAAATCTTAGGTTGCAAACAATTACATCAATTAAATGAAGAATTTTTGGAAGGGTTCTCCTGCTCTGGAAAAGCTGGGAGATTTACAACAGGACTGTAAATGGCCACAAATTGCCTCTTCAACAATACTTAACATCTAAACCACTAGCATTATTAAAAAGAAAATACTTTAGTCAACTAAAATACGGCAAGTAAAATTATTTTTAAAAAAATAAGCCAGTCTCCTGCTTTCTGGAGGCCTGATTTTCATTAATGTAATATTTTTGTTAACAGCCTCGTCTATGTAAGGCATCTGTAGAAAGTTTTTATTGTTAACTTAATAGTGAAAATCTAATAAAGGTTGTATTTGAATTTTCCTATTAAACTGACGTCAATGGCAGTCTGAGAATCAGATTGTTACAACCCAGACTATGAAACAAACATTCAAGTCAGATGCTATAAATGTAGCCATTGCATGCTGGTTAAGTGTGTTTTAACATTTTTAATCAGGTCTCTGGGTAGAGCCAAGATACACTTGGCATAGAAAAGAGGGGGGAAATTATAAAAATGTACACATTTTTACTTGGAAAGTTGATTATAATTTATTTCCAGGAAAATGGAATAAAAATTTAGAATGCACAGACACACATACACAGAGTTGCACTTGTGCAAGCATATGTACAAACACTGGAACATGGCCAAGTTGCTGCATTTTGATGTGACTGTCAGCACTTGCTACAAGACAGACTAAAGCTGACATGTTATTATCCCTGCAAGGATCCATCCAGGAACCCATGTGGCACAGAGAACCCTAAAAAGAAGAAGGAAAGAGGGGAACCAATGGCAGTGTTAAAGCAGCACAGGAAATAGCATGCTGGTATGATGGAGACATAAGAAAAGGAAGGCGTGTGTGTAGGAGCTTGTGGTTGGGGATCTGAAGAGTTTCCTGAGAACAAGGTTACGGGAAATTTGAAAATTCCTCCTGGGATTTCCATCAGAGGGAAGAAGGGGTCCTACACCTAACCAAAACCCTTGTTCTGTTCAGAAAAAAGTTCGTCTTCCTCAATCTTTCAGACTTTTAAAAAGACCAAAAAAAAAAAAAAACAAAAAAAAACCCAAAAACCAGATAAAACCAGCAGAACAAGAATACTGTGTAAGGAAGAGCTGTACTGGACAAGAGCTGGTTGGGAGTTGAAAATGGCTTAGTTGGCCATCACTATTTTGATTTCTGGAAATCTGCCGGTATGGGCACCGGTTGCCCACAAGGACACTGCAGATCTCTTGCCAGAGTAGCACACAGTGGGGCACCAACAAGTACCATGCTTCTATATGAGCTGATGACTTTTCTCACCAGAAGCCACGATAAGATCAAAGAGAGAATGGAAGAGTAAACAAAGTCAACACACACATACATATGGCTGCATGATCTGCAGTTGTTTATTGCTACTATACAGAGCCTGATCCTTATCAGATTTCAAAACATGTGAAAAAGGATGCATTGGAATAGAGAACTCTCCATTTTTTTCATTTTTTTCCCCATATAGAAGGATTATACGTTTGCATTTTCAACTCAAATAGAAAGGAAAAGCACTGGGGCTTTGTAATAATTATGAAATTGCTTCGTATATGATCCCAATCACTGATTATTTCATTAACTAGATAACAAGCGTTTAAAGCTTACTCCTCTTTCAACCTACAATGTACTCCTAGAGCCTGCAATAATGAAGTTCAAATTAAGGAGAAAAACAAAACCAAAGAAAAAAAAAAAAAGCCTGCTTTAAGGATCAACTACAGTTCACAGAACTACAGAACTTCGGGCTATTTTTTAATTTGATACTAAAGAAGCAGCAGTTTACAGATAAATGTAAGAAAACTGAATTCTGTTGCCAAATATTTTCAAGACTCTTGGCAGTAATCAGCAGCTTGGTCTTGGATGCCAGATTGGGAAGAGATGCAGCACAGAAGGGAGAGGGGCCCTGTGCCCCACATTGTGCATAAAGTTATGACCAAGAAATGGCAGTGCCAGTTCAGGTTGCCTGCTACAGATCCAATCCCTCTGCAAGCTAGGGGCATGCTGTGACATTATACTGGAGAATGGAGTGATGACAATACTTTAGAAGAGGATAGAAGTTCTGAAGTCCCTTCAATCCCTTCCTCTTTTAAAAGCAGATCTGTAAAATGCAGAGTTGCAGTAAAGGAGAATAAAGAATATTGTATCTAGTTGATGTGAAAATAAAAACATTTAACTTCCTTCCAGTCAGCGGTACAATGAAACGCTGCAGATGCTGAAGCCATGGCTTATTGCAGCCTGCTGGAGCACAGCCTGGTTCTAGTTACACCAATGGATGTTTGCACTGTGCAGAACACCGGGGAGAAGGTTTCCTGTGCAAGGCTGAAATGATCTCAAGCTTGATTTACAGTATATTGTTACACCACCGTCTAGACGTGACTAGCTAGCTCAGGAACCGATAAGAGCAAGCCCCCAACAATAAGCTCAACAGAAGCTAATATATCCTGCCAACACCGTGGAACTGGCATAGCTCTGTGGGACAAAACTTCTTTTGCATATAACTTCTTAGCAGACTAGTCTCCTATTCTTGACTTTCTCTGGGTGAGGGAAATGCAAAGTAAATTTTAAGAAGCTGTGACACAGTTTGCACAATCTCCCTGAGGTCAGTTATGGGGAATTTTACAGCCCTTTTAATGACATTTCACCCAGTTGCAAAGGGGAAAGATTGTTCAAGTTATGGCTCCACCTTACAAAGTCTCCCTGGTGCAGGTCAGAGCTCTCATCTGCAGACTAGCAAAGTGCTGTCATGACTACTTCGGGATCATGGAAAGGACCAGATGGATTACTTTTGCTATACCAGTAAATGGCATTGTCTAGCCAAGGTGGAGCTTACTTTGGCAGAAGATTCTGCAGGAGGATTAGCAACAGCACTAAAAGGACTTCCACATTTGGAATAAGTGCACCTGGGCTTCTGTTGACAGAATTATGCTGGTTAGAATGGAGTGGGGGCAAAAAAAAAAAAAAAAAAAACAAAAAAACCCACAAACACCACTTCCTGACCAACCCAAATGTGCCAGTGAGATCTGTAAGCACTGAGTCAAGCTTCAGAAGAAAGTACTCTGCAACTCCTGGCACCTGTTGTTATAGTGGAAATTTTAATCACAGTAACCTGCAGTAATTAAATGGACCACAAAAGGACTTCTGCCCTCAGGGAAGGGATAAAAAAATATATATATTATTTCCTTCAGCAAGATGGAGTACATCCAGCACAGGTGCAACTGGGCAGGACTGGGTGTAGTGGTATTGATGTCTCACATGACAGCTACTGGCAAAGAAATCAGATACAGGAGATGCAGGAAACCTGAGTGCCTTTTCTCTTCAGTCATGTAACTTTTCATCTTTACCAGAAGCTCCTATTCCACTGCAGGGAAAACAAAATACCACAGCTGACAAAGAAGTCAGCTGGGACGCACTGCTGCATGAAATGCGAGGTGTGAAGTTGAACAGCAAGTCTGGAATATTCTTGCAGAAGCAACTGTCTGCCCTTCCTTCCTGTAGGAAGCTCATTTAAAATATCAATTCATCAACAGCAAGTCATGGGCATGGCTGATCAGCCAAGACAGCTCTCAGAGAAGATGGAACACAGAAGACATCAATAAGGAGGATGAGACAGATAAGTTTCCAGTAGGTTCCTAGGAACTTCTGCAATCCATGCTACATGTGGCAAGTACACTAGGTCCAGCAATAATGTGTCGTAAGTTTCATATGCTCAATTCTCATGTATGGGCAGAGATAAATTTCAGGACTGCTGCACAGATACCTGAAAGCTCAATATTTTGAAATTCCTCTTCACTTTTGAAAGCTAAAGACCTCATTCAACCTAGCGTAACAGCCATTTTTGAACCAGACCCACTTATTTACCCAACATATAAGCCTTCAAAAGATGTTAGGATGCATCATTTTCCCATTCCCACCATAATACCAGCTTTCATTGAAACTACGTACCTTCAAAGGCAAACAGTTACCAAGTCTCCCTATGGTAACATCCATCCTATTTTGTCATTCCATTGCAGCCTTGTTAAAGATAAGTATTATTCTGAACTGAATTTAGTTCTTTCTGGTTGACTTAGCAAATCTTGCCCAAATCAAAAGTTAGTC
This sequence comes from Centrocercus urophasianus, assembly GCF_019232065.1. Classification (NCBI taxonomy): domain Eukaryota; kingdom Metazoa; phylum Chordata; class Aves; order Galliformes; family Phasianidae; genus Centrocercus; species Centrocercus urophasianus. The sequence continues at coordinate 294,113 of NW_024885088.1, read as the reverse complement.
ACAGATACATTCTATAAAACGTAATGCTTAGTAACATCCAAAATAATAAACTCAAGAGGATTTCTATGGGTCAATTCATCTAAACTCTTGCCTATTAAGCATTCTAAAACTTTTCCTTTGATGAGTTGGCACTAGCTACTATGGCTAACCCTGTGGCCACATTCCTGCATTTAGAAGATATATTTAAATTTCTTATCTAATGTATTTAGAAGTTTTCAGGGGAGAAAAAAAAAAAAAAAAAAAAAAAAAAAAACCACATAGAGAGTTGGTGACTTCCAGTAAAGTACATAAGATAGCGAAAAAATAAATGCTAGCAGAAATATAACTGGAGACCTGCTTGTTTTTTTTCGCTATTGAAGTCTTTCTGTCACTACCATTTCAGTACCACAGTGGTCTCTTTCTCAATGAAATTGTGACTCATCATATACAAGTGGGACATTAAAAAAAGAGATGGAAAAGGAAAAAGACATGAACTTATTACTTTTAGTTTTAGGGATGCTATTCCTCCCTAGCACAGCAATTCACATCAGATCAGCTACCATACGCACAGGGGAAACTGTTCTAAAGACAGTAATTTGGGTAAGGCTGTAGAAGTGCCCAGCTAGTACATTTGCTGAACAGAAATATGTAAGCTCCATGAGGAAGTTTAATACTAAGTACTAAGCCAGTAGAAGCAAGTTTCTAAATAGTACTGGTAGCAGCAATATAAATCTTTAGTAAGCCACCTAGACAATCAATAGCACATTGTATCACCTCTCTAGGAGCTTGCAGTAAGCCTTTCAGCTAGATAAAAAAGATACAATAAGCAGCAGATCTCAGTACCAAAAAGCTGTTCTACTGTTATTCTTCATATTTGTCAAAAGATTCAAAGTACATTCAACAACTCTGACTACAACAGAGAGAGCAAGATCTTTCACAGAGCAAAGCTAATAGATATACATAAACAGTAGGACTAAGCATTTTAGAAGTGTACTACTAAACAACAGCAACTCAGAGCTGAGGTAAGGATCTACAGCACTGCTGACATCAAAGAAACAAGACCACTACAGCAGGTCTGACTCTCACCAAGAACTTTTCTCCACATGGGGCAATCTGTAGAAGCACAAGGGTGAGAGACACTCAAAAAAAAAAAAAAAAAAAAACCACAAAAAAAAAAAACCACACACACACACACACACACCTCGTAAAGCAGGTTGACCCCAAAGGACTTGAGATGCCTGGAACTAAGTCTGAGAGCTCACAGATGTCAAAGACAACAATCACGTGTCAATTTACAAGCAGAGATCTTTGAAAACTTCTTGCACTGAAAGTAGAGATTCTTTTCCTTCTGCTTACAAACTTCTGAGACAGTTCCTCAAAGTATCTAACTATCACCATGGCCATAGCCAACACTAATCTCCAGTAAGCCAAGCCTCTGTGAAAAGCACATTTAAAAGCAACCTGAAAAAAAGAAAAAAAGCATCAGTGAGCACGAATCTTACCAAATCCCTAAACGCAGCCAATTGCAAATACAAGTTCACTGGGGACATAAACATCGTTAACATTTACAATACATTTGTCTCTCTAAAGGAGCTGGCTCAACACATGCAGCTCTAGCAGCTGCAATCAACTCAGTTCTCAGGACCAAGAACAAAGTTTTTATTTTCACTGGCTTTTTAATCTTTCTCAAGAAACATCTTGCAGCAAGTGAGAGCCCCACATTACAAAGTGAGAACTAGAAATAAACGCTTCAAGTTTTTTACTGAAAACATACTCTATATTACATGAGACAAGATATCAAAGTCTATGTCACCTCAAGACAATGAAAATGAGCAGTATCGCAAACAGGGAGGGTTTATGAGAAAAATCATATGGAAAACAACTCATCTGACCTCGGAGAAGGAAGAAGTTGAACACGCCAACGAAGTTAAAACTAAATGAACTTAAAGATCTAAAGCTTCTGTCAAGCAGGAAGGCTTACACTGCTTTTATCAAAAAGGGAAAGAATCATACCAGCAAGGATATCACCAGCAGAGGCTGTCACCAGCAGTCACTGCAGCCCCCCAGGTCACCACCATTGACATTACCATGGGCAAGAAAGGGGTAAAAATCACCTCCCACCAATCAATGAGCCATGGTTCCAGCAGCTACCTGTACCAGAAGTGCACATATCTGTAGGTTAGAGACCAGAGGTAATGATCACATTAGGAAGTTCAACTTTACCCTGTTATATCTCTGTTTATTTATACTATAAAAAAAAAAAAAAAAAAAAAAATCAGATTAAGGTACATCTCCTAAGCACACATATACACACTGCCAGGTACAAGGTGATCTTGATTTGCCTGGGGCCTCTAAATATCACTGTAACATCACGAACAACAAAGAGGTATGCCGACTCTTGATCTGAATAGTTCTTCATCAGAAGAAAGAAATAAGTGAAATAAAATACAAAATTATCCTATTCTTAATTATAGGCACACACCTCTAAGATTCAAAACTAAAAGGAACCCACATATCCTCCTCTCACTTGAGTACGCTTACATACTAACATCTTCCAGCGACATAATGAAATTTCCCTCTTGTTAAATCAGACAAACCACCAACCTGTTTCAAAATCCAAGCAGCCGAATGCATCAGTGTAAGGATCTGCAAACTTCCTTTCAGGAAGTAACAAGAAATGAATACATACGATTCCCAGTCAATGCTTTCATCAAATTCTTAACAGTCAAGAAATTTCTACAGGGGTAACAACCCAATGGAACAACCTGAAGTAGCTTAAGTTGTTCAGGGCTCACTATTTTGCATTTCCCATCAGACAAATCATCCTCTTACTATAATATTGTTCATGCTAAGGATCCAGTGCATTGAGTCCCTCAAAGTCCTTGATCAACTGCCAACATACAAAGAATTAATGGTGGAATTTGTAATCAAACCAAAGCACAAGAGAACAAGACAGCACCCAAGTACCAAAGCTCCCAAGTAAGCAAGAGTCTTACATCAGGATGCACATATATGCAGTAGAATATCACTACACGTAAGTATAAAATATAAATGTACATGCTGCAAGAATCTGAGCAAGTTTTCTCAGAAGGAGAAAAACTCTTCAATAAACGAACAATTAACATCCAGTAATCAGAGCAGCACATGTACTTCTGCTTCATGCACGAAGTCAAAGCATCCCAACTGTGTTTCCCCAAAGATCAAAATCAGCTTGCAGTCCAGACACCACTGTGGAATAGATGTTTGAGACACCACATGAAGGAGTTGTGCACAGCAAATCTTGTACGAAAGAATGAACCTGAAGGCTAGAGGATGAATTTCGCACCAGTGTCTGCATAGCTTCCAGAAAGCTTAGATAGGGAAGGCAGAAAAAAAATCCTGCACACATAATCCCTTCAAGCAATTTGATGTTGCAATCAAACAATGAAACTCAAATGATTCAACAAACTTACACATATACATTTAATTCAGAACTTTTTTCATTGAGAATCATGAATCAAGACACACATCCTACTTCTATTAACAAAGATAATTTTTCATTACGCTCAACGCTACAGAAACATCATAAAACAAGGCATCTTAGTTTTGATTAGCAGATCCTCACAATTTAAGCTTTTCTTATTACTGAAGAGGTTTCTTAAAATAAAGAAATCTTAAGTCCCTTAAAGCCAGTTAATGCCTGTTTTAATGGAAAAAGTAACTTTTTCCAGCTGTGAAGCAACCCTAAACTTGTAGAGGCCTAGAAGTCCCACAGTCAGATTAGACTTGAGAGGGTTTTCAGGATGAAAAAATTGTTTTGAGCTCAGGGTGCACTGTCAGACCACAATAAGAGGAAAATGCATACAATATGCCGGAATACAACACTAGTACATGAAACAAATCCAACACTTTCCTACAGTGTTAATTATGCCACTGTGCCTGCCATCTTATCTTATCACACACAACCACACTACAGACCTCCAGGCTGTCATATGAGGGATGACAACACAGCAACACTAAGCCTTCTGCAGGGCACAAAAGGGAGTTGCTATTAACCCAACCCCACAAAGTTCTTGATTTTACAAATGTTTTTCTTTATTTTTTTCCCCCCTCCAGTTCTCTCTGTTTTGCAGAAGCCTCTGCACCTGGAGGAAAAAAGCAAAGATGAGCATGAACGGAGGGATGAACAATGGCCAACCAAGGAAACATCATTTTTTTTCATGTTGAAAAAGAGGAAATGACAGATTTTATTGTAGAAGTTTTTGAGACTGGAAGAAAAAACAAACAAACAACAACAACAAAAACGCATTGCCAAAACATTTTTTTCTGTATTAGCAATCTAAATTCTGACAGGACCCCTGCCAGTGTTTCCTTGGGATGGAGACCTTGACAACTGAATCATCTTTCCTCTTGTTCTTCAAACACACAAAGGAGAAAGCAATGCTGAGTAATACTGTGTACACCACAAACTCTTGAGCTACTGTGCATGGCTGAGATGTATGCTGGGTGCAGTGGGCCAGCCCAGTCCCTCCAGCCTGAATAGAATCATAGACACAAGGTGTGAATGCTACCAGATCACGCAGGGCTCAGCCACCCAGACTGCCATTAGGAAAATAAATTCTCAGACAGAGAGGTGGAATCTGCATTTGCAGAATTGTAGGGGTTGAAAGGGACTCCTAAAGATCATGGAATCCAACTCCCTGCTAAAGCAGATCCCTACAGAAGGTTGCACAGGAAGGCATCCAGGCAGGTCTTTAACATCTCCAGAGAAGGGGATCCCACAACCTCTCTAGGCAACCTGTTCCTGTGCCCCTTGTTCTGCTGTTGCCCGCTCACTGACATGACTCTCACGTTTCAGATATTTATAAGCAGCAATGAAATCTTCTCTCAGCCTTCTTTTCTCCAGGCTGAACTGTTCCAGGTCTCTCAGCTTTTCCTCAGAGTGGAGATGCTCCAGGCCCTCAATCACCTTTGTCATCCTCAGTTGGACTCTCTCTAGGAGATCCCTGTCTTTTTTGAACAGGAGAGCCCAGACCTGGACACAGTACTCCACATGTGGCCTCACTGGGCAGAGTAGAACGGGAGGCTCACCTTCCTTGACCAGCTGATCACACTCCTTTCAATGCACCCCAGTCCCTACAGAAGTTTGACAAAACAGTTAATTTGATCAAGGCCAGTTCTTTTTTCCTTCTAGTGAAACAACAACCTAATTATACAATAAATCACTGTCATGCACAGTAACACTCCCTGCTAACAGATTCCAAGTATGTGGTATTCCTTTTACAACACCACGTTTAAAGAAACACCCCCAGGTACACACACACACCCCAAACAGAACACCCAGATTACAACATCAAGCAGCAGAAGTTAAGAGTTTGCATTGTTCAAGGAAGCAATATACGTATCTGCACTTTTATTCCAACCATGCTAAAGAGATGAAACAAATATACAACTGGGTGTGTGAGCTACTTGGAGATTTTTTTGTATGCGTAACCATTGTATCTTAGTTCCTAGAAACAACCTGCTGCCCTGAGAACCCTTCTGATGCTGCTTCATTTGTCAGCAGTCACGTCTGCTGCTCCTTTGCAAATGCGCACTATGCCCTCTGCCTGGCCATCCTGCAATGCCTAGTCTTAAAATTATCTCTTTTTCTTTTCTTCCTTTTTTTCCACTTTCAATTTTAAAAATTCAAATGCTCTCTCATTGTCAGCAAGCGTGCCAGTAATTACTTTCATTTCTCAAGGCTCTTCCCATTTTGTTGTAGCAATTGGTCCAGTGTGATTACAGTTTGACGTATTTGGCATGTTAGTAGTTGAGACTGTCTTTTAGAAGTTGCAGACACTGAAATTACACAAGTCCCCTTTTAAATTAGTAAGTCATTTCTTCTGTTTAAAATTTAAGTATAAGATAGAGAGTGCAACGATAATGAATCTGTGATGGGAGTTAAGGGAGCAGTTGGCAGTGTCTTGCCTTCTCCAGCAGATAAAAAAAGGGAGCTGTTCAATTTTTGCATCTCAAACCAACTGAGTTAAGTACTGCCCAATTTGCTGTACCAATGCACTACCTATCACTTGCTCTTTGAGCAAAGTGATTCCAGCCAATTACTACAAAACCTTAGAAATTCATCATACAAAAGAGCTGCTAATAGGCAGGGAGGTTAAGAAGTGCAGCAAATTGCTTGGGCTTCAAGTATTCATGAAAATTTTAGTCTACCTGTGAATGTTAAAGGTTCCAAAATGCTTCTGTTTGATTGCTTGGAAAGGAAGCACAGCACCTAGCATAAACTGAAAGAATAACAAAAATAAGGTTTGAAGAAGAGCAGGGCTGAATAAACCTTAAGAGACAACAGAGGTGTGCTTCATTTCAGAGCAAATTCCTACATAAGTTATTGCAATCATTTTGTTGGTTCCTTGCACTCCAATTCCATACCACTGCACAAAGTAAAAAACATAAAACCACATAAAACATATTATAGTGAAGAGCTGAGAAAGCTTCATCTCTGCATGTATTATCCTTTTGGTGGCTGAGTGCACAGAAAAAATAAACCAAAAGCTGACATTTAATATGAGAGGAAGACATACAGCACATCACACCTGCTAAAACACTTAAGCCAACAGTGTTTATCAGTAAGGGGAATAAATAAATAAATAAAAATAGACATTTGATCGTTATTACATCAATGGCTTTACTACAACCTATCCAGACCTTCTCTCTCCAGCTCTGGAGATGATGGGGCTCCAGCCTGTAAAGCTATAACGCAATGGAAAATATAGTAGTAAAGCAGGGTAGATAAGTCTTTGGCTACAGCAAATAAGGGCAAGCCCAAATGCAGCAGATGTGGATACAGAAACAAAGGAAAAAAACTACTTACCTTTGGAAGGCTTCAAATATACAAGAATCCCCAATAAGATACTCTTGTCTCCACTGCCAACCCTTAAATGAGGTCTGTGAAGGGGTGGATCCCGACTCCACCCATTCTGGTCACTAGGGTACATTGCATTCATCTGAGCTCCTTTGGGTTGGCCCTGCCTTCGCAACAGATGTTCAATCACAGGTTCAAGCCATGACTTAACATTTCTGCAACAAGCCCATCATGGGGGATACTGCCTGTCCCCATGGCACCCTGCACTTCACTATGAGAGACAGCAGATTTAATGACAGGTCAAATGATACATTCATTAGCAACTTACAGAATTGTAAGGCTGACAGATAGAACAGCCTTCCTTGGAAAATAAAACCCCTCTTCTACTCCTACTTCTACTCATCCCTTCCCACTTTTAGGTGAGATGGTTGAGGATGCTGATCTCCCTCCTCCACTGCTTCTCACTGTGAAGGATGCCAGCCAAGCTGAGGCTCTTTGGAGGTAGTTGGTATCTAGCTGTTGCAAATTTAAAAGGCAGACCTAGAGCACTTAAAAAAGGCTTCCATTCAGCAAACTCATCACCCTCTTTTCATTGCTGATGTCATGAGAAAAACATACAGGCTTCCTTTTATCTTCACTAAGATAGGATTTTATTGTAGCTTGATGGCATGAACTTTTATCTTGAACGAAAGTCACCATGGGCCTCAGCCACACAGTTGCCAAGTGAGGCCGTTTGCATGCTTGTTAGGTACACATCTCCCACCTGTGCTAATGGCACAGCTCTCCTGCTAGCTGGAACTACTCCTCTCTATGCAGACAAGCTGCTTTCCCTGCCATAGCCCCTCCTAGGTATCTCCTTGTCTTTTTCCTACACTTCAACTTTGTAAATTAAGTAATGTTCTTACAAAGTGTTCTTGAAATAAAACATTTGTATCAAGCAGAATAAAGTTTTACTAGCATTTTCCCCAAAACAAACATTCCAGATGAATTTCAGTTTTTGGTCAAAAAGCTATTCATAGTTACTTTGATTAGGTATCCCTTTTTATAAATAAGGAGGCAATTTAAAACACCTGGAATATAAAATACTTCTTTGTATGCAATGTTTTGAGTACGAGGCCATTAATTTCATGAAATTTACCTTATGCTTCAAAGTTAACTGAGGTGACTGAACTAGGTGTTACCTCTGAGCAGCTGAGCAACAGTTCAGTGCTTGTGTGCAGAGCCCTGCTATCGCCATACAGCAGCCAGCAGCCCTTGAGAGCAATCACACCACCACTGGCTTAGGAAACAAGGATATAAGCTGCACAGAACAGCCCCAAGAACAACAGCAGCACCAGCAAACTAAGCAATCTCACAAGCATTTCCTTTAGGAAGGAGAATGCAGGCGCATCAGCAGCATCAGCCTCAGCCACTGATCAGAGAACAAAATTATGTACCTGATCTGATGAGATGTGATAAGTGATAGGGCACTTCAAGGCTGTCAACTGCAAGGTTGCTGCCAGGCTTTCAGACCCTCCAAACTGTTCTAACACACCTCCCTAGGATAATTAAGTCTGGAAATGGTGGTTTTGCTGCTACTGAACAACATGCAGAGAAAGTCTGAGCCACAATGTGACAGAAACAACAAAAACGAGAGGGGTATCTCACCACAGAGCCTTCAGGAAGGCTGCTGCCTGCAGCGAGGTAAGCTCCCTGCCACCCAGCAAGCATGTCTGTCAGAAGTTGCTTTGCCTCATGGTTACTCATATTTGAGTGCGAGAGGACAGAAGAGTCAGGACTCGGGCTGGTGGCTTTGTAGAAGTTTCCCTATTTATTTCAGAAGCATAAGTAGTTCTGGGTTGATTGCTTCACTCCAGCACCCAGTACGTCATCAGGAATGGATTTAATTCTACCAGGCGATGCTGGCACAAGCTAGGCTTTCCAAGTTTCCCCAGGGCACCATGCAGGGCAGCAGCTCTGTTAGACATCCCTGTGCTTTGTCCTGCAGAAGGTGGCCCACCAGCTAACGCTTTGCTGCCTCATACAATGATAACGATTCAGGCTGGGAAGACCCAGGGAGCTCTTAAGACTGCACAGTGTCTGGACTGAATCCCTTCCCCCTTTTTATCTCATTAAAGTTCTGCAAAGCAATGTCCCTCTCCTGAGGTATTCTCCTACGTAATTTCCAGCAATTACAAATTCCTTCCGACACCAGGGACCCGTGTGTGTCAGTTATCATTATATGCACATCCCTTGTCAGCCCCTCCCCAGAAAGACTCTTGCACCAGGGCTTTGACTTAAGATCTAAATTAATAAAGCAAAGGATGTGGAAAATGACACAGTAATTCCATTTATAAAGGAAGTCACAGATACTTGACTGTGACAACATAAGCTGCCCAAAGCAGTTGAGCAACAGACAAGAACTGATGTCAAATCTGATTCCCAAACTGAAGTTTAATCCCCAAACCATGCAGAATGCTGGATAAAAGCGCCCTACTGATGCCGTTCTCCAAAGCTATTCCATCTCTGACTGTAATTTCCTGACCTGTTCCCACATCAAGAGGAATTTCCGTTACCTTCATGCTGACTCCCGCTCCTACACAGGCAAATGACTGAGTTCTTTTCCCTCCCTGTCCTCCTTTCACGCAGTCTCAGTAACCAGTGTGCTCCAAAAAGACTGCTTTCATAGTATTTTTGCTAGATTCTGCCCACACAGCAAGACAGACAGACCAACAGCCACACAACATGCAGCACATACAGGGTCTGCTCTATCCAGGGTAAAAAGGGTTGGGGGCCCAACATCACCACGCCCCCTAGCAGTGTGGTTTTAATCACCAGGGAAGAACCCAGAGAACTCCCCATGAGGCCATCTCAGCTGTGATGCAGCAGAAAATGCCCCTTAACCACAGACCCCCTCAAAGACCTCTGATTCCTTTAAATGCTGGAGCCACTTCAATACTGCACAAGCAGTGGCCCTCATTCTTTCCCCTCTCCCCCCAAGTCAGTCTTTTACGCTACATTTACAATATGAACTGGCATTTGAAAACATCAGTCTCCTCATTAAATGTTAAGATGATCACTGGAGAAAAATATGAAAAGCCCCAGCATGACATCTTTGGCTTAGTGCTCATCTATCATTCCTTTCAAATGTTTGTGTTCAGTTACAGGATAGAGAACCTCCAGGTTATGTTTCTTGCAAATGCTTTCCCATCTTGCATTGTCCCGCTACAATACCTACAGCTCCATGCAGAAACAGCATCTCAATACGTTTTTAATGGCAAATGTGGGGTTTTTTTGTTTGCTTGTTTGTTAAATCAAGTCAAGTCATGGATTATATTAACAAGATTCGTTTTCATTTCCAGTTACTCTTCAAATTATTAATATTATTCCCTGCAAATAGATGGAGTATTTGTGGCTCGCAATGCACACTGACAAAAGTTTATTAGGACAAGGTATACAAAGCCTTGTTGCCAAAAAAAAATAAACAAACAAAACAAGATTAAAAAAAAATAGGGAAACTTCTCTGGGCAGTAGAAAATAGAGCATCCACTTCTGAAATGCTTTCCCCCTTTTTTTCCTTTCTTTTTATTCCTTTTTTTTTCTTTCACTTTTTTCCCCATTTTTTACCTAATAAAGTCCCTGATGTGTATTTTCTTAATCCTCATTTTTGACAGACAATTGAAACAGGAATCTTCTTAAGTGAAGTTAGAAACATCCTCTTTAATAGCAAATACAAAGATAATTAAACACAAGAGAAATTTAGGGAATAGCAGGGTGTTAACCAGAGTGCAGCCCTCAGGCAGCTGACCTTGTATTACATGGGCCTGGGATGCCCCACAAGCTAGCTTCAAACCCTCGTTGCACCCTGTGTTTTCCAGGTGAACTTGCTCAAGTCTCCTCCCTCCATTTCTCCAGTTATATATGGTGCCTGGAACATTTCACAGTTAAATGCTGAACCAAAACAATGAGTATTTTGCAGTTTGACACACTGTATTAAAAGACCAGCTAAGAAAAATCCGGCAAAAGAAAAGGAAAAATGTCAAAAGCAAACAAAAAAACAATAAAACCCCATCTCAACAGAAATGGGGGCACAAGAGAAATAGTTACTTGGAAGTGAACCTTGAGGAGGGCGGGAGGGAAGTCTGTCTGATTTTCTTTGGATGCAGCCAGGCAGGAAATCATTGAGGTGGGTTAAAATACCTTTCTTGTACATGCTTTACAAAGAATTTCCTCTGATTACCAGAGTAAATTTGCTTTCACATCAATCTTTATAAATCACAGCTGTGGTGCTTTATTTCCTCTCTCCCTTCTCCTTATTTTCATCTATTAATAGGTCTGCAGGTACCCACGCATCAATTAAAAATAGGCATATATACTTATTCTATATATAAACACTTCCACTTTGCAAACATGTTCTCTACGTAACATAGCCCTGGTCCTGAACTGTATCATTTGCACTTGTACTGCTGAGACCACAGCACAACCCTCCCATCCCTGTTCTGAGCCCAGGATGCCTGAGTCCACAGAACACCATGCACAGGGAGAGAGACACAAATATCAAGGGCGTAATTCAATTAACAGCCGTCTAACCACTGCAGTCTCTGGAAGCACCAGAATGACAGAAGCATCATCCTATGCAATATTCCCTGTTTATTTTATCGGTGGTTTGTTTTTTGCAGGGGAGGTTGTTTCACTTTTTTTAATTAATTCTTCTTTCCCAGTACAGGGAAAGGAGGGTAAGACATATGAAGGAACTTAAATATAATGTAGAGCTATATAGTTTTGCATTTTCAAACTACAGAAGTCTCTAGAAATAATTTTAATCAGGTATTTTAAGCCACCAGTGTGGTCAGCATCGCTTTCCAAATGCCATTCTTCAATTCTGGAATCTAGCATGAGAAGGAAGGAAGAGGTTTATCTTTCCAGTTCAAAACACACCACACTCTTTTCTTCCTTTGATTTAAAGGAGAATCACGAAAATCTTAGTTCTTGTCACATCTTATCTTCCCCAAGGCTGTCACCTCCCCACTGAATACACATCTCAGTCCTCAGATCCTAATTTATTGTGCTTCCCAGACTTCTATGGAAGGTGGAATGCTCCAGCTCTGGACTATACTGCCCCAGCCTACTGACATTCATCCAGCTGAGAAACTCTTCTTCATCTGAGACATTTTTTAAAAAAACCTTCTCACAGTCAAAGCAGCTGCTTTATTTCTGTGACGAGCAGTGTTCACTAGAGAGTTCTTTAAGAGGATTTAACACAAATTTTATAAAGGGCTTTTACTACAGGTCATAGTACATGTACTTAGTTCTTAACAAGGCAGGTAAGTTTTGAAAACGAGACTCCTTGTTCAGAAAGATACCTGAGGGCACCTGACGTATTCCTAATGACTGTCAAAGCATTCAGAGGTATCCTCTGGGAATTATTATATCAGGAAGGAAGGAAGGAAGGAAGAGAGGGAGGGAGGGAGGGAGGAATGGAGGGGGAGATGAGAGGAGAGGAGAGGAGAGGAGAGCTGATATGGGGGGGAGGAGAGGAGAGGAGAGGAGAGGAGAGGAGAGGAGAGGAGAAACAAAGATAGAGGGAGAAAGAAAAAAGAAAAAAAGATAAAAGAGAGAGAAAAAAGAAACAACTCAATATGGAGTGACAAGCACATAAAAAAGCAACCATGCAAGAACTGCTGGGTGTGGTGGAGGGGTGTCACACCTCGAACATGCCGTACTTGATCTGAACACATCCCCAGGCCTTTCCTCGCATGAAAGCTCTCCCCAAACTACAGCTCTCCTACCTGACGTAAGCGGGGACAGAAAGGCCTGGCCCTTGTTGCTTTGTCACGTCCTTCAGATTTCCGTCTCTTACCCAGCTCCCAGCCACTCCATCTCACTCACACCGCACAGCGCTCTGCTGCCAGCCACAGAGGCACTGAGCTAACAAGCAAGCTTCATAAATCAACCTGTAGCTCGGCCAAAACAAAGAGCAGTGAGAAGCCTACCTGGGACCCAAAGCTCCCATTGAAAGGAAAGAAAAAAGAAAAGTAAACAAAACTCTGCCACCAATCACAACTTGATAATGCAAACCAAACAGCATAGCAGCTCCCGAATCAAGGAAGGGTAAAGCAGCAGAGGCAAGAAATTCTCTGTTTATTTTCTGGGAACATTGGCCCAAGAAAAAACAAGCATCCAGATCCGCGTGGAAGAATATCCAAAAGTCTATTTTAAAAGTGCCTCTCGTGTATGCATATGAAATTTCCCTTGTTGAAGTACTTCACTACCATTACTGCTAGAAAGGCTTTCCCAACATCCAAACCAATCCTCCTTTGTTACAAAATAAGCAGGATGAAAAAGAAGTCAGCTACCAGCAGATGCAGAGCACACTATTCTTTTCTGGTATCTTCTGACATATGAGAAAAGATCTGGGTTTTGTTTGTAGCCACGTCCTCCCTTTCCAGTCCCCTCAAAGAATGTTGTTTGTATATACAAACCAGGGAGGAGCTGTCAAGTACGAGAAGAATTCAGGGGGAACTCTGGACTTCCAGCAGACACCGAATGTGATGTGTTTGGCCTCTGTGGCAGGCAAGGGGAGAGACAGAAACATGTTTCCCTTCAAAATAAGTTTGATTCAAATTCCTCTACTGGCTCATTTTGCTGAGCTTCATGCTAACCAGTCTCAAGCAAGTCATGCATTTGAAGGACGTAAGGTTAGATGTGACAAATGAGGAATATGGCACTGATTCTTCAGCTCACTTACTGTGGTATTTTGATTGCCCCAACGATGGCTAACAAGATACAGCTCAATCAAGGAGAGTTCAGCTTCCCTGAAACCTAAAGAAAAGCAATGCAACCCTTCAACTTGGAGCAGCTCAATATTAAAACAGAGCTCACAACTTCAGTGCCACACCTCTCACCCCTGCATCTGGGCCAACAAGAACTCTAACTTCTACAGCTTTTCCACAGCCATGTTTAATATGAAATCTCACATGAGATGTGTCTATCCACAGGTTCATTCTTACTGCTCAGCAAGTTCAGCAGTTGAACACAAGATAAGGCCAGAAATATGTAGGGATTCCTAAAGATGAGGAGAACAGTAAAAATGCTACATAAAATCAGCAGAGGGGAGCATCAATTCAACATTTGATATTAAACATCAAAGGAGCAACAGATTTCAATACTGGCAGCTTTATTTGGGAGCATCTGACAAAACAACTTAAAACCTGGCCTGACAAAATGTGTTTTCCTGTAGCATTGCTCCTTTCCAACGTGACACAAAAAAAGCAAAAACAGAAGTAGAAGACAGGTGGTGATGACATTTCAGAATTTTTACCAACAGTTAATGAAGAAGAACTATGCCATCTTAGGATCCCGAAGAACATCATGGCAAGTGCTGCCATCATGGGAGCACAGCCCTGGGACTTTGGATATGAACCTCCGACATCTGCAGATATCAGTCTCACCTATGGTGGGGCAAAGATGTACACCTCATACTGTCAGCAGATGAGGGAAAAAGGCCAAATAATAGTCCATGGGAGCTGTCTCTCCAGGTCCATAAGCAACAACTCATGGAGAAGATTTTTATAAAATACAAATTATTTTCTCATCCAGACAGGGATTCCTTCCTGTTTTCTTCTTACTTTTGCTATTGCTTTTTTTCCTCTGAAAGGGTTATAACCTCATGGTAAATGCTAAGAGAACTAAAATCTATATGCATTTAAGATGTAATAGTAAAGACAGAGTAAGATCTTGCTCATAAGCCAGCCCTGAAAGATACTTTTTTGCTTCCTATTTCAAATCAGTATGTCCTCACATCAGGAGAGAGTTTGGCATACTGTTCTCACTGGGAAAAACAATACACATATGGAAGAAGCACAAGATGCTCACTGGCACATGGATCACTTAAAGATCTAAAACAAAATGTCTTGACTAATTATAGGCCTAGCTCATTAAAGAAATAATTTAAAGGAAACCAGGAATTGTTTCAATTACATATGGAACAAGAATTGGGAAGAAATATTGTCCAGAATATTAGAAACCATTTCCACAATGAAAATCTCTACCCACATGCAAAGAACACATTCAGCTATTTTGTTTATAACAGATTTTTGCCTGAATGTACTATGTATTATAGTAAAAATTGAGATTAATATTTTAAGTAGAAACCCCACTGCAGCTACATAGGACAAGCCCACGTAGCTCAGCATGCACCAAGCATCACAGGCATTCACAGGCCAGTATCAAAACCACTGGGAGGAAACTTTCAGCTGACTGCTGGCATTGGGTTGGCTCTCCTTTTACTGCACACGCATTTCAACATTCACCACACATCAGGCTGAATGAATTAAAGGCTGAATGAGAATTTCTTTCCAGCAGGGCATAGAGGGACTTGCACTGTCAACAGCAAACGTGAAATAAGCGTGCTGTGTGCCACTTTTCTTGGAAATCTTGGTACCAGTGGCAGGGGAGGCGGTGAGGGTCCCAGAGCTAAAGACTGGTTAAAATGAGTACATACACAGGATGGAATAAACACACAATGCTCAGCTGAGTCCCAAAGTGACAAAACTGGAACTACCTACTCTAAGGTTTGTAACCACAAAACCCACTATGAACAGATGAACCTCCACTATGAAATTCAGATTCTTTTCTCAGCTCTTGAAGAGTCAGCGTAAGCTCAGATCCAAACACCAAAGAACTGAATTATGATTTCCCATCCACGATGCAGTTTCTTGCCAGCCATCACATTCTGTAGCTGAACAATATTACTCCCTTGTAAATTGCCTTAATTATGAGAGCAACATACAACATCTTGGGACATTTGGTGGAAGATCTCACAGCAAGGCTACCGTTAAATCTTTGCTGAGAAACAAAAAAATACATCTGTTTTTCATTGTCTTTGAAATATTTAACTGATTTGTGCATTACCAAAGTGAAAATTAATTTTATTCTACTGTGAGAAAGTTAGGGAAAAGTGGAAGTTTTCAGTAATCTTTAAAAGGAGGAAAAAAATGCATCAAGATTAGGCCAGACAAAGAACCAGTTCCCACAAAAGGCATGATGGAGCTGTGCCAAATGCTTCTAAGAACAGAGCATTTTTTGGTTGGTCTTTTGGAGCCAAATTTCTTATGCCTTCATTCTGTCTTTTATGGGTATTAATAAGATTTCCACATAAATCTGTCTCTACTTAGTCATCTTCACCACTGTCAGATTATAGAGTCTTTCATCAGGAACAACTGCCAACAAAAATGTTTCTGATGTCACAGGAGCCGTGCTATCGCTTCAGCCATCACTCAGAACAAACAGTCCCAAAAAGGTGAAAGGCCACTACTGTGTATGGAAAGGACTAAAAAAGTGCAGTGTTAAAATCAAGAGATTCCTTAAAGATGAGGAGAGGTGAAATAAGAGTGGTAATCAACTGAATACATTTCTTGATTTGGTGCTAGCAAATGGGAAACTTTCAAACATCTTTCTCAAATGAATATACATTAAGTCAGACATCCCATAGTACTTGGAAATTATACCTGTGGCTTTCTGAAAGTGCTTTTTTTTTTTTCTTTTTCTTCTATTTATTTATAAACTCTTCACACTCACATCAAATATTATAACTGGAGCATATCTGTCATCACTGTATGGAAGTTTCCTACAAGGCACCAAAGAATGCTTGCATTCAAGCCTTTGCATTTCTTACAGCAAGATAACTTGCCCCTTGAAATCAGAGATAATCACCTCCTTACATTCAGACTCAAAGACGGATTTCTCTGGCTCAGCAAACAAACAAATAAAAAAAAATTAGACACTCTAGAATCTTGTTGAAAGGAAAGCAGTGAGATGAGCTAAGGAAAAGCTATCACCAGGCAAGATGGTAATGTTTTGTGGGCAGCAGTCACACTCTGAAGCAAGTCTAACTAAGCTTCATTACACACAGAAGGAGAACTGAGTGTCCAAAACCCACCCTTCACTTCTTTGTCCTGTCTTTGATGTAGGGGAATAGGATTCAGATTTCCTGGACTAGAAGACAGAGAATAAGGAAGGAGCACTCAGCCCATCAATGGCAATTATTCCTAGCTTAAAACGCAACACTCATCACCATCTCAGAAGAGTGGCACTAAGCAAGCTGTTAACTCAGAGCATGTGGGTATCAATGCCATGGGATTTCTCCTACAGTTATTTTTTACTAAACAACCACTTGAAAAAATTCATACACCTAAGAGTTTGGATATGCCAAATTTTGTTTAAAGACATCTGAAACTGCAAATTCATTCCAAGGACAGCATATGACACAATTACGCTTACAAACCCTGATGCACCATTTCAGATTACAGTACACTCAGACCACAAGAGAAAGAAATAAAATTTCTGCACTATTAAGTTTCTGACTGAAGTTCTCTCCTCCTTACCCTGCTATTGTGAATGTTTGAAATGATCTGATTAATTATTTTATCTCAGTTCTAAACTCCTACCCAAATAAAAGACTTATAAGCCCCTAAGTCAAATTCTGAGAAGTAAATGTCATGGTTATAAAGGAAGCTGGCTTGACACAGTTCCCAATAGCTGAGGATTCAGGGTGTTGGGTTTTGTTTTGTTTTTTTTTTACTTCTGTTTTAAGTGCATATCAGTAAATTTTATAATACACTGACTTCAGTGTTTGTTTTATTTTTTTTAAAATCAGTGTTCCTCATAATTATATTACGAACAGACAATATATAGAAACAAATCAGAACATGAAACAAATATGCACATTTGAAGTTGCAGGCTCCTTTCCGTTAAGGAGCAGCACTAATTCACGGCCAAGAATTTTATCACTTCTGATCAGAGTTTTACTGCGATCCCCAAAAGAATAATAAATTCTAAAGATCTAAACAAGACAGCTCATCCAGACACGAATATAGAATTTCAAATTCTGACTTTCCTGAAAGCCTGCTCAAACCGCAGATCACAGCCTCAAGTCAGGACATTTTAAGGTTAATCTTAGGGATATCCTCTCTTTTCTATAAAAAAAAAAAAATACTAAAGGAAAAGAAAAATCTAGATTCAAGGATGATGAGAGCTAAAACACTGGGACAAAAAAACAATGAATCTGCCTCATGGTCAGTTCTGTCCCCACATCTGTCCCTTCCATCTAACCATAAGAAGAACATCCCACGTTTTGGGACTAGATTGATTCAGCAGGCACATGAGAAAAGAAATGTGAAATAAAGATTGGATAGATTTAAGGGAAGGAGATTAACAATCTTTCTTTACCACTTCACTTGAAAAACTTTGTTTTTGCCATCTCTCTCTCACCACATCACACGTACCCAGAAAGCTCGGTTCGGATGTCCTAAATTTCAGCTAAGCCCCAGTGCTGAGTATTTCCTATTAGCTGGCTCTGACTCCAAAGGTGCCTTGCCAAGAGGAAACAACAGGCTTGGATCCTCAAGTGGAATTTAAGCTTGACTATGTGCTGAAGTGCTGGCACCCCGACCCATCAAATTGTTGCACTATTATCACATGCTCCTTTATTACACTGCTCGACACAAAGACTGCAAGCTCAGTAAGAATGACCATGTTGTTTTCTGCAACCCAGGAGGCAGTTTTCAATATCAGCGCGACACAGACAATATTTCAATTTGCCACTGAGCGGTTTCTCAGGGCAGTCTGCAGCAAGGCCTGGACACAGCCAGCACTATCCAAAACAAAGCAATCTAGCTGCATAGCCCCAGTTCTACACCTGCCTACTCCTGAGTGTTATGCAAACAAGAAAGCTCTGCATATCACAGCAGAGAACTTTCACTGGGAAGAGTAAGGTTCCCCTTCCATCCTCATCCCCTATCTAATTCCTGAGCTGAGTCCTCTTCACCACTCAGCTCCTCACAGACACATGGGAAACACAGCACCAAATCCCCCAATAAAAAATTGTTTATTCATTTGAGCTTTTTATGAAATCAGTAGACAATTAGGACTGCATTTAAGAATGAACCATGCATATGAATTAAGCTTAAAATAAAAGCCAGTAATGGAGTAAGAATTACATTGCCACGTTTCGCCTCCTAAAGAATTTACAAATCGACAGAAACACAGTGAATCTCTGGGAATAAAGTCTACAGAGGTGGCATTTCTGCCACTCATTTTTCAGAGTTGTCTTAATAAATAACGAATGCTAATCGGTTGACAGCTGCTTTGAAACTAGTTATGCTGCAGCAGTAATATATTCATTATACAGAACAGAACAAGTTTTGCCAGCTGAAGATCATCATTCTTATCTGCAAAAATTTAAGTCTCCTATTTATTTCAACTGCTCTTATCGCACTTCTGACCAGGCAGAGCTCCATGCTGAACAAGCTCCCATTTATGCCCATGAGAACATCGCTGGTTCTGGCAGCACACACAGCTTATCAGCTGCTCACGTCTAGCCAGCTCTCAGTCCCACGTCACGGCCAAAATTAGCGGTAAGCCAGGCTAGGTACCAAAGGCACCATATAAAGCAAGCACCTAGTGCCAGGCGCCTCTACAACTGAGCTGCAGCACCAAGTTCAGCTGTCATATTGGAATGTATGCACTTAGAGCACGTAAGTATACATGCACTTATCGAAGTGCACCACTAAAGTGCTCAACAGCAAAAAAGGAAAAATTTACCAAGTTGGGGGAAAAAAAAGACCAACATTAAAACTATCGAAAGTCAGGCAGTGATTACACAGGGTGAGGTACTGAAAAACATGCCTGCCTATGAAATCAGAACTCACTGTTAAGTATCTCGGAAAATGGTGTCATATGTAACTCAATCTACAAGACTGTACTCTCAAAGACAAACAAACGGTCCCATCCCTCCATGATACCATAACAACTGCTCTTGGGAAACACCAGGAGAAAAAATGACCAAAATGACCCCATGATCATCCCATTTCTAATTTGAATGTGTACTACTCTGAGAAGCGGGGGAAGGGTCTGCAGCACAAGTCTTATGAGGAGAGGCTGAAGGAACTGGAATTGTTCAGTCTGGAGAAGAGGAGGAGACTCAGGGGAGATTTAATTGCTCTCTACAACTACCTGAAAGAAGGTTGCAGTGAGCTGGGGATCATCTTCTCCCAGGTAACAGCAGTAGCATGAGACAGAATGGCCTCATGTTGTGCCAGGGGACATTCAGGCTGGATTTTAGGAAAGGATTTCTTCTCAGAAAGAGTGGTGATACATTAGAACAGGCTGCTCATGCAGGTGGTGCAGTCACTGCCCCTGAAGGTTTATCCACAACAAGCGTGGATGTGGCACTGAGAAACTAGGCTAGTGGGCATGGTAGTGGTAGGTTGTTGGTGAGACTAGATAATCTTAGAGGTCTTTTCCAACCTTAATGATTCTGTGTTTCTGTGATTCCATATATATACACACACCTGCACATGAATATGTACATATAAAGGTATGATTTATAAATATGCATGGCCGTGCACACACTTACAAAAACAGACCACAAGATCTCAGGTGACAATCCAAGAAGCATAACCAACAGTCACTTTGAATTTCACTCTTTAAGAAGACAAAATGAGTAGATATTTACAAAAAAAAAAACAAAAAATACCAAAAACCTATCTGCAGCTCTCTGTTTGGAAACACATCATCACCCTCACTGATGATGCAACTGAAAGGATAACCTGCTCTTCTGCTAGGACAGGGCACCCCTCAATTTCCACTGAAGTTAGTGGAGGCAGGGAGGGTATTACCAGTAGATACTACAAAGGGAAAATAAATATAAAGCATTTTTAGCAAAACGTACCTTCCATAATCCAAAATTTAAAATATTCCTGAACAGTCTCCAAGTTTCCATTAGGAGTTAAAGGTGTTCACTGTCTCACATGAGAGAGACACAGAGCTACAGCTCCACATTGTTGCAACCACATTTGCAGATTGAAACATCCAATTTGTCATCTTACAATTATAAATCCACCTAAACACAATGAAATTCCTTATCAGTGCAAAATACAACAATCATGCATTTTCAATAGCCACCCGTTGTTAACATTGCCAGTAAAACTGAAGAGAAATGCATCTTAGAACTTCACCAACATCTACCACTTTCTGCTGCTCACCTGATGAGTGTCAGGGCAAGGATTTCAGTATCCCCAACACAGAAATGGCTCTACCAGGCTATGATAAGAAAAAACAAAATTCTCCTACTAAAAGTTCTAGAAGCTCTGCAGTAACGGAGGGATAACATAAAAGATGTGATTGTGCAGCCCTTTTGGATCTGCCCTTCTGCAGAGATTTACACCTTTCTAGCTGATATCTGAAGTGACATTTAATAGACAAAAACAGATGAGATATTGTTTTATTCTTCAGGCTGTGCAAAGCTTGGGCCAGTCTATCTGGATTAGAAGTAGAAAAAACAATGCTCAGATGCAACTTCTCAGCTGCTACCTCACCCTTCACATGTTCCTTCTTTCCCTGCTGGTCAGATACACAAACACAATGCTCCTGAGGGTCTCTCTGCAGACTGCCATCCCAGAGAGATCACTGCTGCTGCATTTTAAGGTCAATTTGAGATTTGTATTTTTGCTGAAAATCTCTACTTGCATATAACATAGGTTACAATATACATTAATGTTCTTCCTGTTCTCCACGACATTGATCACAAACATCCCTTGGTTTATTTAAAACTATACCAAAAGCAAGTGCAAGAGACAAGCAGAAGTGTCTGTTCTTCGGGGTGACGTAAGTTCTGGTTCTTGCTGGTGCCACAGGTGCAGCTGTCCTGCTGGAACCCGTAAATGCAGGAACTCAAAACATGGTTAACCTTTGGCATTCAAACACTCACACCTTTCCATATGGATTTCATTTCACAAGCAAGCTTGTGAACAAACAGCAGCTAGAAGGATGCCATTCAGAATAGATGACATTCAGTTTTAAAGTTGTTACATCATTTCCCTACAATTTCGACACTTTTACACGAGGGAAACTGGAGGTTATTCCAATACACAGGTTTAGTTAAACCAAAAGAAGAAAACAACAGAAATCCAACAGCTATAAGTGAATTGATCCTCAGAAAAGAACAAATTCTTAACCATCTAATAGTTAACCAAAGGTTAACCATTTTTTTTAGTTACTGCACTTAAATATAGAGACTTTCATATATATATATATATATACATAAATGTATTTGTCTATGTGTATATAGATATCTATAAATAGATAGGTTGTTAAGACACACACACAGTTTCCCAGTGCTCAGTGCTGCCATCTGACACAAAGTCTTTTTCCAGGTGGGTTTCAGAAGCAACAATGCAGTTTCACAGCCAAACTCACACAACCAATATCCTTCCTGCAGGCTCTATTTCCCCATCTATTTGGCAGCACTGTAGGGTGGCACCAGGACCACGGGGCATGCAGCAGTGAGAAAAGACTGGAGTGATAACGCTGTCCCATCAGCATCTCTTAGCACAGTGTTTTCCATTTTATTTGTTAATAAATATCTATACAAAGAATAGAGAGATGCATAAAGCAATGGTGATATTTCAAAATAGTTTTTTGCAGATTCTTCGCAGCCTTTCTGCACCGGGGTTTCCAGTTACTCACATGGCTTGTAAGACAACTTCCAAAAGCCTAAAAGTTTCAAAGACTTCCAAAAAAAAGGAGACAGAAAATTTAAAAAAAAAAAAAAGAAAAAAGAAAGAAAAAGAAAAAAAAATCGAAAAGCAGTTATAGTCACGTGGATACGTGGGGGGAAAAGATGG
>NW_024885088.1:266318-271528 GCF_019232065.1 Centrocercus urophasianus | reverse complement strand
GGAGGGAAGGAAAAAAAAAAGGGGGGGGGGGGAAGAAGGACAAGCCATCCCGTTAAGTACCACGGACAGATTTTGGCGCTGCCTGCGCCGCGCAGGGCCTCGCGTGCCCCCTAGGGGAGCGGTGCGGCCACGGCCCGGCCCGCGCTGCGCCGTGCGATGGGAGGGCAGCTGGAGAGAGAGGCCCTTCTTCGACCCACCTCATTTCGTCTCCCGGATTCAGCTCAGAGAGGAGAACACCGACCCGTCCCCCCCTTGGGCAGACGCGGAGTTTTTATCCTCCCGCTTGCTGTACCTTTTCCCTTCTCTGTCACAGATCCCTGCTCCGATGCCGATGCTCCCGCTGCACTCGAAGCAGGACTCACAAAAACACAAACAACCCTAAATCTGAAAACGGATCCAAAGCTGCAGTGCTCACTGCTGAGAAGGGACTCTGAGGAAAGGATCTGTCCAGGAGCTTCTGCAGAACCAACGAAGAAGGAAAAAGCACCCAAAGAACAACTCTCAGTTTGTTCTCTGGGCCTTCACCTTCATTCCCTCATCCACTATAAGTCGCACATCTCTACCAACATTACCTATACAAATCACAGCCCTTCACCCAACGCTTTCATTGCAGCAGCACTCTCCTTTCTCAAAAAGTACTGCTTTCCCCTCCAGCCCTGGGAAGCTCCGCAGAGCACCTCTCATACACACACAGGTCACTGTTGGGCTGTTTATTTAATTAACACGACAGCCGGCGCACACAGGATGGCTTTCAGTCAGTCCCACAGCTCCGCGTTTTCACACCGTACAGAAAGAGCTGAAAGTCACTGCTGGACTTCACTTTTTTTTGGCCAATCCATTTCTGGATTTATCCGATCAGGTCAGACTCTATTTTTGTCTACCATCAGAGTTCATTCAGCAGGTTTTTTAATTTTTTTGTGAGGCTGAAAGAGAGAAACAAACAAACAAACAAACAAAAAACACATAGATGGGTTTGCCTAAATGAAATCAAGCAAAAAAAAAAAAATATATATATATATATATAGTATATATATGTATGAAACATCTGGAATCGCAGCGTGATCCCTCCTGGAGCCTTACATAGAGCTCACACCCAGATGGGTTGCAGCAGTCACCAGGTGACAGCTATGCAGTGTTAGGCAGCTTCTAGTGGCTCCAGTGGTACCACTGGTAAATCTTATCAGAGGAATTACAGCTCAGTAACACGTATTAGAAGAAGGAGGTTAATGCACCCCGTGTCTGATAGGAGATGCGCATTAGGAAGTGTCTACATTTATCTGTTTTTAATTCTTCGGTGCTTAAAATCTCTGTGTGCATGCAGACCTACCTACCCCCATGTCAACAGGCAAGATATGCAGCACTAACCATTGGTTATAAAAGAAGGGTATATCAAAGAGCCGGGAAAGAGGGGAGGGGGAAAGTGTTGCGTTCCTTGCACTGACAGAGCTCTCACTGCCAAACAATGGGAAAAACAGATAAAGGCTGAATTTCTCCTTCAAGATAAAATAAAATAAAATAAATCCAACAAATCTATTTCTCATCCACTCCTCTGATCTTATTGCTGGAGCACCATTTCTGACCATCTCTGTCACAGCACCGTCCCCCAGACACGTGATAGGGAGCTCACGGCTCGTGGAGCCTTTCCATGAGGACAGGCAGGGCCACCTCCACTGTCACCAAGAGGGACAACGCCAGGCTCCCACTGCCGCTGGTTGAAAGCAGGGCAGGTGATACCAGCACTCCAGAATACAGTGGACATACAAGGTTGAAAACATCAAAACGCAGACCACTCTGTAAAAACATCTGCAGAAACCTGAAGAAGAAACACTGAAAGCTGCTTATGCATTTGCAGGGGGGAAAAAAAAATAATTGCTCATTCATTCATTCATTCATTGTCTGTCTCATTCTCACCCATTCACAATTTCTCCCTGCTCTGAGCTGGGTGAGCTCAGTTGAGCTCTGCAGGAGCTGCACATCCTCAGCCATGCTGGCAGAACCACCGGAGCAGTGCTCAGCTGCGGGCAGGAGCGGGGTGGGAATGGGAAACACACACACGGCAGCACGGAACCTTTCATCCAGGGAATGGGATGAAGTGGAGGGAGAGAAGGCATCAAAATGAGACTCCAACCAGAATTACATCAGAGCTTGCTAAGAGCTTAAAGAAGGTTCTATCTGAATGTGTGTGTGCACGTCGGTAGCGGTGGTGATTTCCTTAACTAAACTTTCTAAGCTCCTTTTGGAACTGACAAGCGATTCAGATGAGAGGTTTCAGCAGACTGGGTAATATACAGTGACACATGCATTTGCAGCTATTCCTATGAGTGGCTTAAACACAGCTTATGTACTCTTAATTTTAACCATATTAATGCACCTCTTCGTGATGTCACTCTGTAACTCCTGGTATGGCCCTTTGTGTCACAAGGCCAAAGAAATCCAAATTTTTGTTCTAGTGGGGAAAAAAACAGAATTTCACTGGGATATGTGTGACCAAACAAAACTCAATTCAGTTGGAGAAAGCTCCAACTTTTGCAGACTCTTCTATTCACAGAAACAAACAGGGAGGGAAGGAAAATAAAAGTTTAAGTGCTCAGCAATGGGAAAGCGTACATGGGAGGCGATGGGAAGCACCTCTAAAACCTCTCCTACTGTTACCCAGCAGCTGTGAGGAGACATTTCAGTGCAATGACACAGATCCATTTCCTGATAGAGATGGGTGGTGGCTTTTGGACACACCACCAAGTGCCTTTGGGCCCGGGTTTCTAATGCCAGGGGTGAGAGCAAGCCTGCTCCTGCTTGTAAAGCCCTCCTCTCTATTTTTAACAAGTTATATTTAAAAGCTGTCCAAAAAAGAAACATTTACCTATGGTTTCTGTAAGTCCACAGGGAGATGATGTTTGGCTACAAACACAGGCTCTGTTTGCTGGGAGGTGGGAGAGCCCCACTGCCTGCAGCACTTCCCCAAGATCCGGGGTCTCTGTTCCTCCGTGCTGCCACACTTATTGAGGAAGTCCATTCACGTACAGCCACAACATGCTTAAAGGCAAGAGAAAAACTCGTCCTCGATGTGGAAGTAGTGATCCATTTCAAACCATGCAGTGACGCAGGCGACACCAGATCTCGCTATTGATTAATACTGAGCGAGAACAAAAGAACGCGAAATTTGCCAAAATCCTGCAGTGGGCAGGACCAGCACCAGCACCCAGAAGCCCAGTTTGGCATGGGGTCACACCTGGCACTGCCCTACAGGGAGACACAAGAAGGGCATGATATCACCTCAGGTCCACAGCAGCCCTCCATGGCGTCAGTGCCTCTGTCAGGGAGAGAATGATGCGGCCACAACCAGGGAGCCCCATCTCCAAATGGTTACACTTAAACAGATGAGCTGGAAAAGTGTGAGAGTGGATGGAAATGTGTTTAAAACATTACAAGCGCTTGCTGTAAAAAGCCACCAGAAAAGCTGAGCTTCATCGAGGAGAAGCGGTTTTAATTCCTTGCCTTACATATTGCATTTACCAATCATTCCCATCCCTTTCTCTCCCGGTTTGTACGAAAACAGAGTAAGAACTAAGTCCAACTTCTATTTTTTCACACCATATTTGCTGGGACGCCGTGGTCAATATTTGGTTCATCTAAACAGAAACACTAAATCAATAAATACATTGGTTGTAAAATAAGCCTCAGGTGTATCAGGCTGTCAGGCCCTCTGCTAGCAAATGTCAGAACCGACCACAGAGGGATGCAACCAAACCACGTCCAGAAACAAACCACCCATCCGCACCGTTTGGTTCGGTGACATTATGGAGAAAACAACGCGGTGATCATCCGCTAAATGACCGAGTGAAACCTTCGGTGTGGGGCAATAGCTCCAGGTGAGTGCTGCTCACAGAGTCCTTTGCAAAACCGATTGGAAAAGAAAGTTTTGCCCGGGTTTCCCCCAGCACCACCACGCAGGGCTGCACGCCCGGCCAGGGACGGCTCTGTTGGGGTTCAGCCGTACAGAAAAAAGGACGCGCTACGGGCGGTCAATTCTGCCCTTGTGCAGGGCTCTCTGCAGCCGTGCGGTAAAGATGTCCGTGTGTTTCTTCTCCCGTTTTTTCAGGTGCGCATTTATAAGGCTTTGTGACCGGCGAGAAAGTTTTTTCCGCTCCGTGCGAATCACGGCCACTTAAAGGCAGCAAAGTTGAGATGAACGGCAGTACCCCATGTCGGTTCGCACGCCGAGCCGAAGGACGGCGTCAGGCACAGCCCCGAGGAGGCAAAGTGCAGCGAAGCACGGCGGGCCGCTCGCAGGGGAGGCGATCCGTGCCCCGATCAGGGGCCGCTCTCACCGCGCCCCGCATGCACCCCGCCGGCTCCGGGCCGGTTCAGCGGGATGGCCGAGACTCCGGGGGGCATGGCGGTGCGGTACCGTAACATCCGCCTCAACTTTCCGCCGCTCACCCGAGGAGTAAACCCCGCTCCGGGCTGTGAGACGAGAACGGCTTCGAGTTCCGTCCCCGGCGCCCGGGGCAGAGCGGCGGGGGTCCGCCCGCAGCTCCGTCCCGCGGCTCCCGTCGCCGCGCGCCCGTCCCCTCGGGGCAGCAGCCGCGCTCCACTCCCCGCCGCCCTCCCCACCGCCGCTCGCCGCGCCTTACCTGCTCGCGGGGGATGCAAGGCAGCGAGGTCCGCCGGTGGCTCTTGCCGCCGCCGCCGCCCGACATCTCGGCGGAGATCATGGAGCTGGACCGCCGCCGCCGCCTGAGAGCCGGGGCTTCGTCCGCGGCCGGGGGGGGCGGCGGGAGGCTCCGCCAGCGGGGCGGCCCGCCGCGGGGGCCAGAGCCGCTCGGCGTAGCCGGCCAGCAGGACGCCCAGCAGCCCCAGCAGGTAGGCCAGGTAGGGCCGCCAGGACGCCGGGACCCTCTCCAAGGCGACGAGGGACGTGGTCCTGGCCGCGCTAGTGACGGCGAGCATGAGGACGCCCTGCCGCAGCCTCAGCACCAGCCATGTCGCGGCGGCCAGGCAGCTCAGCACCACCCCCGCGGCGGCCAGGGAGCGCCGCCGGTCCTCCCCCGCCGCCAGCGCCGTCCGCGCCACCGCCTCCCCCCCACAGCAGGCGGCCAGCAGCAGCGCCGCCGTCCGCGGCCGCGCGCCGCCTCGCAGCAGGTAGCGGCCCGCGCCCAGGAAGGCGCCCGCCAGCCCCAGGGGCACGGCGCCGGGGGTTAGCCAGCCCC
>NW_024885088.1:234253-266139 GCF_019232065.1 Centrocercus urophasianus | reverse complement strand
CGCGCCGCGCATGGGAGGCACGGGGCTCTCCCGCTGCTCCGCGACCGCCGCGGGAGGAGAGGGAGAGCCGCGGGCAGCGAGAGAGGGGAGCGGCACAGCCGCACCGCCGCTGAGCGCCGCGCGGTTTCTAGGCCATCACCTCCCCCCGGGCGCTGCCCGCCGGAGGGGCCCGGCCGTGCCCCGCGGGGGGGGACAAACAGCCGAACTTCGGCCAGAAAAGGGCACGGGGCCGGGGCTCGGGGAATGCTGCTGGGGGAGCGGGAGTCGCGGGAGGCAGCCTGCTTGGGAAGCGGGGAAAGGGAAAGAGGAAGAGAGAGGGAAAGCGTTTCCCTTTCGAACGGCGCCGGGACGGTCCGTGACTTTTGCACGGAAAATTCAGGTGATGGGAGTTAGGCCCCCTCCTCGTCCCGGGACCGGAGGCAGCTGAGAGCCCGGCAGCAAGCCCCAGCCCGATTGGAGCAACAGAGAGAACAGCGCGGGGAGCTGCTGGAGACGACAGTTCGGCAGAAGGCGGCGGAGGGGAGGAAGGGGGGGGTTGCGGCTGCGGCCGCTCCACGTTCCCCCGCAGGAGCCGGCGGTACCAGGCGGGCAGCGGAGCTTCCCGTACCGGGCCGGGCATAAATCCTCCTGTCAGGGAGGGGGCAATTATAAGGCCGTAAAAAAGTCAGGAAGATGGATGCTCTTGAATGATGATTGATTGCTATTTGTGGTGCTGTTCTAATGGGAAGCCCGAAGCTGGATCCCGAAGCCAGCGGGCGACGCTCCTTCCAGCGCCCCGGGCTCTCCGGCTCCGCGCTGTGCCCGCCCCCGGGTGCCCCAGCGTGCTGCCGTAGGGCAGGGGCAACCCGCAGCCCCCCAGCGGCACGGTCCCACTGCAGGGCACGGAGCAGCATGCGCTGACAGCAACCGCGGAAGAACGGAACCGGCAGCTGGGAAGTTACAGAGCACTAAGAGCCAGGAAATGAGCAGATTAGAAAACTGAATTTCCTTACTCTCTTCCCCCTCACACGTACACAAATCACTAAACTGAGACAGGTTTATAGCCTTCACTTATTTACTGGTGCGTCTCTTTGGCTATCGTGCCCATCATCTGCGATGTAAGCAGCAGAAGGGGAGCATCAGAGAGGTGCAGTTGGGATTTTCACTAGAAATGGGTCGTAAAAACTGAGCATGTTTTTAAACAATGGCCTTCCAGCCTATTATGGGATATAGATTTATTAGTCACTTTTATGTTTGAAGCCAGGTTTGAAAACAACCTAGATGTTGTTAGCAAAGTTTGGCTCTGAGGAATGGAAAGCTGGTGTGTTATGTTTGTGGGGTGTTTTTTTATTAAAGGTTAAGGGACCAGATTAAGAACAGCTGGAAAGGGTCACAGCTTGCGCGGGTGAGAGAGCAATCAGCAGCTTGCCAGATACACCTCGAGAAACAGGGCTGGTTTCCGTCTGCACAATAGGCCAACTTCACAGAGGCAGAAGCAGGGTCCCTAGAGCAGTGAGCATGTGACTCCTAATGGCTTCCCAATATTTGGTGCCCAACAGATGCCTTTTAAGTCTAGGTGCATCGAAACAGCACAAACGTATTGCAGTACTGGATAGAATCATTGAACTGCTAAGATTGTAAAAGACCTTCAAGATCATCAAGTCCAGTCGTCCACTTACCACCAGTACTGCCCACAAAACCATGGCCCTCAGCACTGCATCACCACATTTCTTGAACACCTTCAGGGACAGTGACTCCATCACCTCTCTGCACAGCCTGTTCCCAGGCTTTACTACTTCTGAGAAGAAATTTTTCCTAACATCTAACCTGAACTTCCCCTGGAACAACGTAAAGCTATTACCTCTCTTCTTATCACCGTTACCTGAGAGGAGTAGATGACCACCACCTCACTACAACCTCCTTTCCAGGAGCTGTAGAAAGCAATAATGTCACCCCTGAGCTCCCCTTCTCCACACTGCTCCCTCAGCTGCTCCCCAAAAGGCTTGTGCTGCAGACCCTTCACAGCTTCATTGCCCTTCTCTGGACACACTCCAAGGCTTCAATGTCTTTCTTGTAGTGAGAGGCCCAAAACTGAACATAGTACAGGAGGTGCAGCCTCACCAATGGATGACAACACATGCCAACAGCTGCAGTTCAAATAGATCAAACCTTTGTCATTCACTGAAATCTTAATTTACCTCCCCTTTGTTATTTTTGCACCATTTTTTATTTTTTTTTTAGCTGGACACATTCTAGGTTAATTTAATGGAACAGCTTTGGAATAGCACATATAGTGGTGGTTGGACCCTACCAGCAAGAGAAAAACCCTTGCTGCAATCCCAGTTGTTGTGACTGAAATATCTCGCTGAGCTTTGCTGTCTGGATCCCTGATGTTGGCAAACTGTGAGGAGTGGTGGGCTTCACTGAGGATCAGGGCCACCACCAGCTGAGTTTGCCTGAAGCTGGCAAACTTTGCCATCGGCAGCACCTTTCCAGCCTCGTGTGATAGGCACCAAACAGCCTCAAGGCATTTGCTGAGGCTTACTGATCTCAAATATGTGGATTGTTTTTTTTCTTGATGTCTCAATTTCCACATCAGGGAGATTTTTATTATTACTATTATTATTACTTAAAAATAATAACCTCTAGATTTCCTCAAAGCACACTCAAACTTGTATCAGTTCACTTGTCCACAGTACCAAGATGCTGAATATTGAGCTCTGTACCATGTGAGTAATGACTGCAAATGCTTTTTGACTTTCCTGAATTAAATGAAGTAATTGTCTCTTATTCATCTCCTGACTATCTACAGGTGTTTTGCACATACTGTTTCTAAAGGTCTTCAACGAAAAGGCAGCAGTCATTTAAGGCTGTAGGTGATGAGCCAAGCAGAAGCTGGGTTCCACAGAAGACAAGTAACACTTCCTGTTTTGGAGACTTCTCATGTACTGACCAAAAAACGCAAAAGTTGTTGGTTGTAGTTCATTATTCGTGATATTATTCTACCAGGTGGCTATTGACAGGTAAGAACATCTCAAGCAATGTCTTGAACAAATAGTTACAGGCAACAGAAAATCCTATCTTGCTTTTCTGGTGAAGAGACCTTCTGGGAAGGCTGTCTGTGCCCCTGAAGAAAGTGAACAGCTCAAGACTTCACTGAAGTCCTGGGGTTGTGGGCTTTTCAGCACTTGTGAAGTCAGGCTCCTTATAATGAAAAGAAATCTTACAATAACCCAAAGAAAACAGAAATGTTTTCACATCATTAGGTTATCAGAGCAATGTATTTAGATGTCATTTTCCTGTTGTATTAAAAAGAATGAGAGTCCAGAGGTGAAGCTCTGGTATATTAAAAAGTAAATAGAAATAAATATTATGTCCCTTGGTTATGATTCTGTTCAGAAGATGCAATGATCCATGTCTCACACTCCTCAGCTTTGTGCAAGTATTTCCCAGATAGTGAAGAGCTACCACTGATAGAATTTACTGCCATAAATAAAGTACATTCAGGAAGGTTTTCTTGGAAGTGTCTATTCTGGCATAAAATAAACAAAAAAACAGTCAGCAACCTAACAGAAGACATCACAGAGTTAAGAATCAAAGCAATTAATCCACCAAATGGAGGCATTAGTGATATCCCATTGTGTAGGTGTGCTGGAGCAATATCACCATCCACCAGAGAAACTGCCACTTGCATAATATTATTCTATGGTACAAACCTGGCAAAACATTTCCATTTTCTACCCGAAGAACCATCTCTCTTAATAATGGTAGAGGTTTCCCTTAGACTTTAAACAAGATGAAACCGTGAAGCTTCGTGGTTACTATCACTGGAAGGTCTGGAGGAGAAGAAAGGCAAATGCCCAATTACATAAGAAAGTCAAAATACATTAACTTGATGAAAAACAAAACAAAACAAAAGCAATTCCAGCTGGACAACAAAGAGATCTCAGCGGGTTTGGGGCAGCCAACGCTTCCCCAAGTCGTAATTGTCCATCTCAGCATCACTCCTTCCTTAATAGTCATGGGCTCTGTTGTCATTTCTTGACAAAGCAACCCATCTTTTTTGCCAAGTTAAATATCAAATGAGTGGAGAAGTTGAAATGCCTTTCATTCATTACCATGTCCAGCAGGTTGTACTCTTATCTAACCTACCCAAGGGACTTTTTCATGAAATGTCTGTGCAGAACACAGTTCTCTATCTAAATTAGGGAAATGTCTTCCCTGGCCAGTTCTTAAGGAAGGCAGGAAAGATTTCATAACAGGACTGCTTAGCCCACAGCTACATGCCCCTCCTGTCTGTCCAGGATTGGGTAGCCACCACTTGTTTGGTTTGTCTACACTTCCCTAGGGTCTCATCTCATACCACTGCTGGTTTGCGGTTATAGTCAGTGGCCTGCAGCTGGTCTGGGAAACCACAATAAGCACATACATATCCCTTAGCAGGTTGCACAGGCTGTCCTCCCAAAAGAAATACAACAAAAGGAAAGTCCCAGATCATGCAGAAGTGCTGTGTTTAAGCTGAGGTGATGGGAGACACTACTGGGGGAACTGTGGAGAGAAACAAATCCACACTGCATCATCTTGGAGAGTACTATGTGAGGAAAGAGAAATAGAGACTGTCTCCGTGTCTTATTCACCCAGCTTTGTGTGTGTCACTCTTGGTCTGTACTTCAATATTCGTATTCATACATTTTCATCATTTTTATCACTTCTTTTTTCGTTATAATTAATTTTTTCTTACATTCTTTTGACTTTGCACAACGTATGTGGATGGTTCTATCTACATTTTTATATCTCTTCTTTCTGAATATTACTTTAACAAATGTAGTTGAATTTCCCTTACTTGTGAAATGCACTTCAATTAATATCAGTAACAGTTTGGACAGTAGTGACACTTTTCTCTCTTAGGAACTCAAATAATTTTACAAATATTTTCCAAAACATTTTAAAACTTTACCAAAGGATTCACATCACCTCTAGGTCATCTAAATTCTGGAGAGGTTACATGAAGACCAGTAGATTGCATGAC
Source organism: Centrocercus urophasianus (assembly GCF_019232065.1). NCBI lineage: Eukaryota > Metazoa > Chordata > Aves > Galliformes > Phasianidae > Centrocercus > Centrocercus urophasianus. The sequence goes on along the minus strand of NW_024885088.1, from coordinate 261,131 downwards.
ATTTGTGGTTGCCTGTCTATTGGAGAACATAAAAGGATGTTTGTTTTTTTTAAAACAGATGTTTTTCTGACTTCACTGGCAGTTTACAACAAATATCACATGAAATCCAATTTAAAGTTTTGAAAATGATAGATTTGTCATGTAACCCTAACCACCTAGCAAGAGATTTTTTTATGTGAGTTGTCTCACTGACTCAGTGATTTTATAGTCAAAGTGACACTGAAATGTAGTTGATGCATGAGTTACGTCGACTTTTATCCAACTTTTCAGCAGGAAAGCAGTAAATAATGCTATTTTGAGGTTAAGTGCAGGCATACTCACAACACCAACACTGCATTAGCTTCATTTCTTTCACATTTTCAAGAATCTTTTATTCATAATGGGATGATTGCGGTATGCATTGAACAAAATTGAAGTCCTATATTGAGGATCCATTTGATGAAGAGGACCTTCATCAAATATATTAATTCATGAAAATTTCCATTGGCATACCACAGTGGTCTTGTTACAATAAAAGAGTAATATTCTGATTTGAGAAAGAAAGGGTGTGGCTGAATCCTGCTTTTATAACTTTTAAATAGCATCTTTTTTGTGGGTATATCTTTTATCAATACACATATATGCACTGGGGAGGGACTTTTTATAAGGGCGTGTAGTGACAGGATGAAGGGAAATAGTTTTAAATTGGAAGAAGTTAGATTTAGACTAGATATTGGGATGATATTCTTTACTGTGAATGTGGTGATACACTGGAGCAAGTTGTCCAGAGAGGCTGTGAATGCCCCTTCCCTGGAAGGCCAGGCTGGATGGGGCTTTGAGCAACCTGGTCTAGAGGGAGGTGTCCCTGCCTATAGCAGGGGATTGGAACCAGGTGACACTAAAAGTCTCTAACAACCCAAACTGTTCTATGATTCCATGATATATGGATTACTGTGCTCAGGTGGATTCCAGGTGAAGGTAGTGCGTCCTGACACCATGGAGCTGCTTACAAGGCTGACGGTGAAATATTATTTTTCCTTATTTTAAGTGCAACCTTCCATCTAGTTTTAGCTGCAGGATAGTCAAAGGATGTGTACAACTGACACATAATTTAACAGCTTTTAAAAATACAGCGTGTTCAATGTTTCCCATGAAGTGAAACTAGTCTTCAAAGGGTGATACTATTTTATCACATCTGAGAGTTCACATTCTACATAAGTTTTTACTGCAATACTGAACATGAAGCTAGTCTACAGAAAATTAATATACTCCGCTCATTCATACATATATAAGCAGTACTATAGAAACACCCTTCTCTAGAGCAAGGCCTATGTTATGCTTACCTTTGTTGTACAAACAAGTCATGAAACAAAGCTGAACTATGAGAAAGTGAGGCATGCAAATGCAGACTCGAGTCCATCAGAAAAGCTCTGCCTCAGTGTGAAGGGGCTGGAGTGCTGTCCCTGTCCCCTGGGGGTTGGAAGAAACAAAATTCAGTGAATATAGGAATATTTGCAGGATGGGGCCCTACTTCCCATAGGTTTTCATTTCACTGTAGGATCCAGCTACTGCACCTATAAAGACAGAGTATTTTCTTGGATTTTCTCATCATCTATTTTCTTTCTAATGCTTAAAAATATTCTGCAGAAGGCTCAAGAAGGTCACCAGTTAATCAAACAGGAATTTCAAAGCTGATGCTCTGCTTGCCTCTGACATAACCTGTTTTGTGACAGTCCTGGGTGATGACCCTGAAAACTCATGTGGTATTTACTAACATGCAACAGTGTCTTTGGGCTAGTTCCATACTATCGCGTGTCTCAGAGTGCATGCTGCCAAAAATGCTAGCAGAAAATGATTCTTTTTAAATAATCATTTATGTACACTAGAGTTCTATGTTTTCTTCTTTTTTCTTCTGTTTTTGTAATTTATAAGTGTGCACGCAACCCCTTAGTGAGGCAGCCTAGGAAATAGGACAGATATTTTCAAAGTGCCTTTTCCTGGTAAGACAAACAAAATGCATTTCTGTTTTAATAGCTGAGAAACAGAATTATAGGCTGAAAGTAACAATTCCTGCTAACATATTTCAAACAAAAGGATCAAAATTCTCAGAGTAAAGGGATGCTGAGCATGAATTCTTGTCCTACTGATTAGGAAAAAAAAAAAAAAAAAAAGTAATTTATTTCATTGAAATAATTCTTACTTGACATGTAATGAACACAATCAAAGTTACAGGCTCATTAATGACTTTCTAATGACAGTCTCCCTCTGAGTCACATTAGGAAACCACTTATAGAGTGGAAAAAAAAAATTGTTAAGGGAAAAGTCTTAAAATAACATGCAAGAAGCACAAGTATTTAAATCGACCTGATATCAAACTGTTGCAGTTACTTAGATACCTAAAGGTGCAAATAAGTATTTAGTAAGATTTTAAAAATATGTTGTTGATCTTAAGGTGTCTGCATTCAAATATTTTTCAGCTACCAATAAGTCCTCTGCTTTCAGCATTAAACCAAGTGCCTGATGTTTCTGGGTACGTCTAGGAGTCTTTCAGTGACAGCAGAGCTGAATTCCCCAAGTCTAATTTGAGTCTGACAGGCTCCACAATCATGTTCCTCTGCCTGTATCACCTGAGGAGCTGCATCCCTCATGGCAGGAACATTCACCGAGGGCCAGAGACACCTAGATTTCAGCCCCTGCTCCAGTGGCTGGTTTTTATAAGATTTCTAATGTAGATGTTAAATATAAAAAAAAATGTATTTTAAATACATAAGCCAACCAGCAAAGCAAGGACAGGGAGCCAAGTGTCTATATTCCTAGTATCTCTACTTTTTGTGGATGCTACCTTCTTTGCCTCTGTGAGCTGCTCACTGAAATCTTCATATGGCTGGAGGGCACTTACACACACACATGCTACTAATGCAGGTAGGCTGAGGGAAGTGGAAGCTCTCAGGAGGAGCTGATGATGGTTCATTAGGAATCCCACCGGTCCATTACAAGGTCAGATTGGATTAGCCATGCGGTTCTATCATCAAGGAAATAATATCACCCTGAAAAGCATGGGTTGCCAGATGCCCCAAACAGGAGTTGAGATTATTTCATAACCCACTGCAACAATTCATAGCACCAGCACTTATCATGCAACCAAGATGCCCCTAGGAACCATCTGCTGCTCAGGAACTGTATGTGTTGCAGGGCAGCGTGGAGTCATTGAGAGAATTACTCTTGTTTTGTTTTCTCTGGATTTGGAAAACAACTTCTAGCAACACATCAAAGTTTGAGGCAACGAAATTTTCCAATGATATGTACATCGGCTGCTCTGAAAGTAATGCCTCCTATTTATTTCTACGGAAACTGCAACAGATACAAAGAGCACAGTAACAGTGTTTGATAAAGCAGTTTCTTAGCTACAAAACTTATTTTTCTGCATAATCACCACGGTTAGCTGATTCCCGTGTGGATGAGCTTCTCCCTTGTCCCTATTTGCAGGGCTGCTGCTGGATGGTACGTTCTTGCTGTATGTTGTGCATCTCTCGTGTTGTAGCTCTCTCTTGGGGATTTGGCACCAAGTGACTGAGAAATTAATACACCAAGAATAGCTGTAAAGTAATTCTGGCCTTTAGGTATTTAGGAAGTTGTTTCACTGAATGCTACAGCTTGTAGTGACAGCTATACTCATAAACCTTTATAGGCTTCTTTTGAGAATGCTATTCTAAATCCTAAAATTTTGACATTTTTAAGCAGCCCCCTAATATATAGCTAAATCTAAGATGATCTAAACACATTCCTTTTTAATATCAGGTTGTTTCATGTCTTTAAATATTATCTACCACCACCACCAAAAGGAGCAAGCAACATTATTCATTTCTAGGACTGTGTAGTCCTGCATCATGTCAGAACATTTAAATATATATTAATGCAGCAAGATCTTATGCTTACTTTGAGATTATTTTAATGAGAAAATGAGAAACTGAAGAGTGTGCTCAAGTGGCTTGCAAGCTGATGCACCATACCATAACATTTTTATGTGATACAGGTAGTTGCAAACCTATGAACATCAGGGGAGCTGCATATTCACATCTCAGGTCTGAAATGACTCAGCCACTCTTGTATCAGTACAAAAAACACAGCAATTTTTAACAGCAACTTTGTGGAGCTTAATGGAATTCATTTCCTATTCATACTACCTCCTTCAGTTTGTTTCCAGCCCTAATACAGGAACCATATGGAGGAAAGCACAAAAGATAAGTAGGCATTGCATGCCATTACTCACCATCTGTTTAGGTGCACTGTGCTGAGCTAAACAAGGAACAGATTGTGGCTCTGGCAACATTCACATTTGGACTACAAGAGCATCCCCTGCTAGGGAATGCACGGGAAGGTTTTCCTGGGGTTTCTGTGTGAGATGAGTGCAGCAAGTGGCTGACTGATGGAGGAGCAGTGAGTGAAGACTAAAAAGCAGCTGAGAAATGAGAGCCTGTGTTGAGAGAAGGGATAAGAAGTGAATGAGGGTAGGCAGATGGTAAAGGCATTAGTGATAAGGCAGCATATGATGTTGAGATGTAGATTTTGATGGCAATACACAGTTCTGCACTCACTGAAAGTTTGGAAGTTTTGCCGTAAGTTTCTTAACTGATATTATTCCACCTGGCATTTTATCAGTGAGATCCTCTGTCAGCAAAAATTATAAAACCAAAAATGTATATTAAATCAGATGGCATGCATTTACTTGAGATTTATAGGTGAACTTACCCACTGTAAAGCTGTGCTCCCACAGAACCTTCACTACACTTCCCTGCACCTGCAGAGAGCTGGGAGTGGGAGGATAATTATGAGCATTGAGAGGCTCAGCCAGATGTTCCAGGAATGGAGGAATTTCATCTTTGGTTGGCTGGCCTCTCTGGGCAGGAAAACAGAAAGAGGAAGCAGCCTTGTTTGAGCTGGCCTGCACCATGAGTCCAGTCCTGGTGAGTACCAGGCTTCGCTGTTACTACAGATCAGGCAAAGCCAAACACTGAGGGGATGGGGAAGGCTGAAGTGTTAAAGGAAACATGGGTGTGAAACAGGAGTGTGTGCAGATGATGAGAGCATAAGCCTGATGGAATACGGTAAGAAGCTAACACATTCCACAGAGCGTTGCTCCAAAAAGATGAGGTGTCACTAATGTGATTCTTAGACTTCTGTATTTCAGCTTTTTACCTGAATAAAAGTAGATAAGAAATTATCCAGCAAGTACCTTTTCATCTTGTATCTTCTTGTTTGTTACCAAGATGATTCATATTTTCCTTTTTCCATTAAAGGCCCAACTTTGAGCTAGTATTTTTCTCAGTGTTGAAATATCCATTTTCACTTCCTCTCAGCATATTAGCCATACCATTAAGCAGTTATGAGTACAATTCAGAACAAGGATTTCTGCCTCCAGGCAGCAGCCTTAATTCTTAAAATTATTCATTATAAATTGAAGAATAGAATATATTCTTAATCATACATTGTGGATTGATACTTTTTTTCAATTCCTCCTTTTCTTAATTTTCTTTTCAGTAGAGCAACTGAGATTCACAGTCAGTTTAATAATAATAAACAAATCTTTGTCAGTCACTTCCAACTCCTTTTTCATTAATTCACGTAAAACTGTCAACATGTCAGTGGACTGCAGTGCTTGATTTCAGAGAGGTCTGAAGGAGGAAGGAAAGCATTATGGAAAACGTATTATTGAAAACAGAAATATCTCAACTGAATTGCAGAGGGGCATTTTAAGATTAAAATAACAAATGCTTAGAATGAATGAAAATGCCCAGATGATGCAGCAATGACAGGCACCAGAATGAGGCTTCTATGATGCTGGCATGTGGTCAGAATGCTTTGTGACAGGACTCACATGTTTTCACTTCAATGTGAAAGACACACAATATTTTCTGATCTACTGTTACCAAGCAATCACAGTGCAAGTCCTGTGACATGTAATTCTATATGCTTGGGATGGAGGAAGACCCCCACATCCCAATGACAGGCAACCTCTGGTCCTTGCCTGTGGGATACTTGCTGCAGCAGCTGCATCCAGGGTCTCCACACCACCTGTCTGTTGCATACCCTTCACTTCTCCCACTCCACACATTTGAAGGATGGCTTTGAGGATGGCATTATAACCGTTATCAGATTGCTTTTCTGGTCAGCCAGAAGGTGGATGAGCCACTACAGAAAGTGAGCTATTTACAGAGAGCAGCAGCAGTAGTTAACATCTGTTCTGCTGTTCTACCAGAGAGGCAGCGATGTCCAGAAGGCAGCTGAAGGGGACAGGACCCTGCAACTGAAGGAAGGGGAAAATGTCAGTGATAAATGCAATCCATAAAACACACTGATTATATGGTTTACAGGCTTGTTTTAGCCAAAACTGCTACCGGGTATCTATCAATACTATTGTTAGCAACTGTGGTGGGCTAGACTTTTTGGAGAAGTCTGTTTAGTATTTGTTGTTGTTGTTCTTGGTTTTAAATGCAAGAAGAGCAAAACTGAGTTTCAGGAAAATGGAAAACATCAGCAAAGGGCATTTATTTGCTTCAAGATTAAGGGTGAAAAAAAGACTGAAGGGTAAATTAAGATAATGCTTCTTTAAAAGAAGGGAACAACAGAGATGCACCATGGACAAAAGTCTTTTCCCTCAGAATCACATTTAATTAGCAGTGCTTGAGCAACCATTTTTGCAGCAAATTTGAGGGAAACAGTCTGTCCTTTCTTTAACAGTTGAAAACTGCATAGATTAGCTTAACTTTGTCACCTCTATAGAAGATTTCAGTAAGCCATAGTTAACTGCCACAATTTAGTTTGATCATTTTTCCAGTGACACACATAGTCTAGAAGTTCCATCCACCTTTCAGCTCATTGCTGGCTAAATGAACAAATGGAGAATTTGAACAATTTTCCTTTTCTAAGTGACAAATATTGTGAACAGTTTATTAGAAGATGAAACACATTTTAGCTCTTGCCTGGTGCCTGTGCTTGGAGCAGCTTAGTTGTCTAGATGAAGTTCATGTATGGTGACTGAGCACAGGAGTTGGATTTAAGCTGTGACTGCAGTCCATGTGCAGCAGCTTGTTGAGGCACAACCAATCACAGGGACAACAGGCAGCAGCAGTCTTTCCTCAGCCAGCAGGAGAGGCGCTGAGCTGCTGGACTGGTGCTTACATCTAATGCACTGCAAGAAGTTTTTCTTTGTAGACTGCAGATAGGTAACCAAACTGAATGAAAAATGCCAGGAACAACTGTAGGAGTTTCTTACATTGCTCAAAATATTGCTATTCTACGTGGAAGCTCCTGAATGTAATACACTGGGGAAAGTGAACCAGAACCTGGACTGTTACAAACTCAGAACCTTATCAGATTTTCCAAGTTTCACAAAATGTTTTAATCAACTTTGACTATTTCAAACATGTCTAAAATTTCTGTGACACCTCCTCTTACGAGATTCTTGATAACTGGAAGGGGGGAGCTTGAATGGATTTTGGAACTGTGCAGAGAAGAACTAGAGAAAACAGAAATCGATTACCATATCAGGTAATTCAAGTTGCAGAAAGACAAAAGAGATGAATTTGAAATATGTCATTCTCCCAAGGAAAAGGTACAGAAACAGGAGACTGAAATGAAAGAATTAAAGTCAAAGAACAATTCCTTTTTCATAAATACAGCTCCAAATAAAAATCACCACGTAAGACATTGTTTTGCTCACCAATGTTCAGTAGCCATCACATGGAAGATGAAGGGCACTGTAAGGTTAAGTTATCACTGCTATATAAATCCCATTCAAAGTAGCTACTGTAAGTGAATTCTGGGTGAAATGCAGTCTGTTCCACTGTTTATGCACACTTTCAAAACCATGCCACAATAGAAAGAAAATTTAGACATGTATATTTCAAACAATGAGACTTAACACTGAGCAAAAGTGAAACATAAGATCCACACTGAGACCACAGGGCCCATTTCTCCATGAATTTTCTCTCTTTTTCACAACCATAATGCAAGTAGATGAAGATATGCCAGTCAAGAGGCATTTTTTTAGCTCTTAAGCTTCAGCACCAAGCCCAAGTACCCAAGTACTGTTCATTGATCTATTCCAGGGATCTGAAATGCCGACCAGAAAATGTTGGTTTTGTTTGTTTCTTTGTTTTTACTTAGGCAGGAAAAGTTCACCTGCAATGCATTTAATAACATACTTTGAGCTCAAGTTTTCAGCTAGGCATTTATTTTCCCCTACCTTATAATGAATCTTTGTATTAGCTAAAATATAAGAATAAAATTTGTCAAGAACCTTTACATCTAAAAACCTCATACAGAGATCTTTCTTTTGTCTGACAGATTTTATGAATAAAAGTTCAGTCTGAAAAAATAAACAGATTCTGGAAAGAAAACAAAAAACTTCTTATGCTTTCATTCTTTTTAGATTGCTGGTCATGCATGGCACAAGAATATCATCACTGCAAGAGTCTGTGGAATTTTTCATCCAGTGCATCTCTTTATAAATTGAAAAATGAAATATATTGTGGAAAAAGTCATGTTTTATCTATTATTTAAGAAGAAAAGAAATCATATCGCTTTTGTTTGAGTAAAAGAAAAAGTTAGACACAATTTATTTTGAAATGAAGTCTAATTTACACATTGAATCAAAAAGATTTAAATTGCTCTTTGCTCAACAGAGTCTGATTCCATAAGGAATATATAGAACTATATTAGAACTGGACTTAAACATTTTACTTCCCCCCTTTCCCTTTTTTTTCTGTATTCAGGTGCATTCAACTGACGTGTTTATCACGCATTCCTTGTAGAGGACTTATTGCAATGCCATTCATATTTGAACTGAATATTTTAACAATGCAATACCACAATAATGATGAGATAACTTATTACTTAGAATGGGATCTCATGTAGAAAGAAAGGAGCATTTTCAGTGGTTTTGTTAAATATTACTATACTCCAATATTCTTCAGGTAAAAAAAAAGAAGTGAGTGAATCTCTGGAGTGGAGACTTCAGCCCTTCCTCACTGTGCACTGGATTTAAGCCTAAAGCCAAACAAAACTGTGAATTGAGCTGTTCTTCATACTGTACTTTAGCTAGCAACTGGGTCTGATCATAATGAAGAAATTGCCCAAGTCTATCTGAGATGTCTTAAGACAAACTGTCAAATCATTCAAGTCATTTCAATTTCATCATGAAATCTTAAACCACCACATAAGTTTCATTCCACAGCTGACCCTGATGTAAACACAACTGAAAAAAGGGGGGAAAAAAAGGCATTTCAGTTTCTAAAGTGAGAGAACAGTTACCTGCAAAACAGGAAACATCCAGAAATGATTGATCACTATATGGCAGTTCATAGTAAGTCATGGTAGATACGGTTTAGCAAGCTGAATTAGATATCTATTATCATGTGACCATTACCTCTATTTTGTGTGATGGAAAAAGGAAAACTTTGAAAAAATTATTGTGGATAGGAGGCCAGTTAGTGCAACGTAGGATTTGAGTAAACAAAATGTTAGCATGCTGTCACACTCTGGATATCATTGTATTACCTTATAGGACAATGAAAGAGACTTTGATAGAGCACTGAGAAATAACGTGCTGCTTCCCAGTTAGTAAACATGATGGTAATTATAATATCTCTCCAGTAACACTAGTAGTTATTGGCATTCCTATGCTTACTCACAGGTGTTTGTAATGGAACACAGGCTAGGACTGATACTGCTGTAGATGTTAGTTCTAAGTTTAGATTACAAAAATCCATAACACAAAGACAAAAGTCTTTTAAATAATCATATTTATAAAGCTTATGAATTAATATGCTGACTGGGACTTGCTTCTGACAGGTCCAGCACATTAGGTTCAGATATACTGGCATGATCAAGTCTATCAGGAGCCTGAAAGTCTCTGAGAACATTCAGAATGACATTTCGGATAACGACAATGAATTTTGGCCAGGTCTTTCATATGCCCATTTGCTGCTCTATATTTTTGGCTCCAAACGTGTGCCAAGTTGAAATTCCCAGACTTTCTCAGTGCCTGAGAAAATATTGTTAAACCCAGATTTGGGACATTCATAAAACACAGACACAGCATGTTAATGTACATGCCTGTTGTTACACAAATGCAGTCAGAGAAAGGAACCAAAGATGATGGTGTGTTGAGCTTTATGTGGCTTTGATGTTTTGTATGTCACAAATAGTGAGATTGCATCTCAGTGATGCCGTGTGATGAGATATTCACAAAAGACAACTTTATCCCAGTGAGGTTAACCTCCTGTGATCCCTTCAACAATCTCAGGGAGGGGAGATGTGTTCCTTGTCCAGCAGTTTAGTGACTAAATTGGACTCTTACTTTGAATTTCCCTCTGGGGGAATCTCTCTCTCCCTATTAACCATGGAAAAAGCCCAGAATGCCTCATTTGGCTCAGTTAACAGAAGTTATCAAAAGGCTAGGATCAATTTTGGAAGTCAGATCAATATTTCCCTCTTTTCTCCCGACCTGAAGATGACATTTTAGCTAATAGATGATATCAGATAAAATTGTAATGACAGTGAACTTGGGAGTTATGGCAAGCTGCTCTCACCGTACAGTGCCCAAAATCAAGGCTAGATTTTATGCCTACGTCAAGAGGGGCTCTAGGGGCAGTAACAGACCATGTCACTACTAACTTACAGCACAGGATTCAGCCAAGAATATGTGCAGATGTCTAAGATGCATTTTGCCATGTTGGTGACTAAGCCTCATTATCTTTCGTGAGAAAGATTCCGTTGCCTCCATTTGCGATGAACTCCTACATGCAATTTTAAACATTCATAGAGATTAAGTATTTTCAAAGACAGATTCCTTCCATCCTGTTTACCAAGGCTTTCTTCTTCCACAGAAAATAGGCTAATGCCTTCACTTATTTCTTCAGAGCAATAACTTTGGAAAAATAAAGGTAATGGATTATAATTGTTATTATAAAAGGAAAAAAAAAATGTATTTCAAATGCTTCTAATTACAAGAGACAGAATGAGTCCTACCTCAGTGAGTGCTTGATGGAGATCTAACATTACCTCCACAGCTGATGTCAATACTGGGACAGAAAGTACAGGACTTCTCAGGGTTCCTTTGTCTTCCCTTCTGTAACTTTGTTTCTTTTTCTGAAAGGCTTGATTTTCCTAGTTAAAATTATTTCGTTGTCTTGTCTGGGATTAACAACAGTTTTCATTTTAACGTGAAGTCATGGGAAGTGAAAAAGTAGGAAAAAAATGAAGAAAATCTTAGTATTCTTGTGGTGCAGTAGAATGATGGGGATATGCTTCTGATGTGTCCTAGTTTAGAGAATTAAACACTTAAAGCTATTATAGTGGCTTTATAGTAGCTGTCTTTATTTTCTTCCAAATGCTACAACAGAAGAGAAAACACTGTGAAAATGAAGATGGTGGAATGGAGTTCTGAAGCAGCATTCTTTTCATAAAATATTGAATTGTCTCTATGAAAAAGGAAGAGTAATTTTTTTCTTTTTTTAAAGGGAGAGAGAGAAAAGAAAACAAAACTAGCAACACAACACACACACAGAAAAAACACATTAATAGAAACCTTAAAGTTACAAGCCCTGTCTTGTCTGGCAGAAGACTTGATCCTGAATAAGCCACTGAACTGGAACTTACTGTCAGAGTGAAAGTTGCTTTTCAAAATTAAAAAAAAATAATTGATGCAGTCATGTGTTTAATGCCAACATTAACACAGTTGTGCTTAACCACTTCGAAACGAGAGAGACTATCCAAAAGAGTTTAGAAAATGAGTCCACTTGTAAACTGAAATACGGATCAAGATGGAGAAGGGTGATGTAATAGGCCCCTTCTGTTTTTTGACTTGTAACATCTTCATTAAATACTCGGAAGGATCTGAAAATATCTTCTTACCTCACTTTGATCACATGAAGAATGTGTATGCACACAAGAAAGATTTTCTTCCAAAGATATGAAAATCCATTCAGGATATAAAAACAAGTCTCTCATCACAGGAAATTAGGAAATGTTTTTGAGTCTCCTTATGATGATAGTGATAATATGAAAGGAAAATAAGACGTCGCTGCGTCCTACATATGCGGTTGCAGTTAATTTCGGCTATGTCTGCAGAGGAGCATTCAACATTGCTGAAGATATGAAATTGTTTGCTCTCTTACAGACCAATGTTTAGATAATATAATTATACCACAATAAAAGCATCAGTTTCTCCTGTACTTGTCATAAAAAGGTTCCTAAGCATAAAATTTGGAGCACAAATCCCCAAAAGATAATTTCATCATCAGTTTACTTATAATTCTTATCTTACTAAAGAAAGAAAAAGAATATTCATCTGTTGTTCAAAGGCTATTTTCTTTTTTTTTTTTTTTTTTTTTTTTTTTTTCCCTAAGCAAAGAATTATGATTCTGAAAATGTTCGACATGGAGGAAAAATTGTCTTATTCAAAGCAGATATATCCATTAGGATAAGAGTTACTAAACACAAAAAGTTCTACATCATGCCTTCATCAGGCAGTTCATCAGACTGCAGCACAAGATCATGTATAACCTAACTATATTTACAATCATTCCTTCCTATTATCTTTCTATTATTTCTACTTCCTATTATATTCACTGGGCAATAACATCAGAAATATAAGGGCTGCTCTTGAAGTAATGCCTCCCATTTTATTACATTGGCCCCTGTTGTCAGAGGTGGATGTTGGTGGGATGAGAGTAAAGGTTGAACTTTCCCATCAATATTCTGTTACATTGTGTTGCCACGTGACAGATGGCAGCAGAGGGGCAGCGAGACAGAATGCAGTCTGATACGCAAGTGCATGTGAGCAAAGGCATGTCACTGCATTCCTCCATGTGGAAAAAATGGCACTCATTAATATTTACCAACACTTACTGAACATTTATGAAGACCAAAGAGTGGATATGAGCACAGTGAGGTGGTGGGTGGTGCGCTTCAGCAGTGATGACAGTGACGTGAAAGACAAATCCCGTTCTGGATTGCCATGCACAACTATCACACCTCGAAATAAAGAGTGTCTAGATCAGCTCTTCCACATTGATCTGGGGATTATGACCAGGGGACTCTACACAAAGCTGCGTATTGGCTTCAGCGTGTTAGAAAATGATGTTGGCAATGTTAGAATATTGCAGTTTGTGCCGTGTGGGTCCCACAAATGCTCAGACAGGAACAGAAAGAACACTGTATGCAAGTATATCAGGATCTATTGAACAAATATAAGGCTGAAGGTGACAGTCTTCTGAATTGCATCATTACCACTGTTGAGATTTAATGTCATCACTACAAGCCAGCATCAAACCTGCAGTTCTTGTAGTGGTGACATGGGAATTCTCCATTAAAAAAGTTCAAGACATAGCCCTCGGCATGTAAAGTGATGTCTACTGTCTTTTGACATCAGAAAGTGGTGATCTATCTGGATTTCCTGCTTACTAAACTGCAAATGTGGCAGTATTTGGCAGAAAAAAAAATAATACCTATACACACATATATGTATATACATACATACATGTATATGCATATGCCATTTTAGATGGTATATGGAAGCTCATTGCAGCTACGGTTTTATTAAACATAAACTGAGCCCTCAGTAAAAATGGAGTGGCAAGGATTTAGATTTAAAAAACAAACAAACAAACAAAATGCAGATGGCTTGCATTACCCATATTTCTTATTTAGAAAAATAGCTTTGTTAAGTTGAATTAGGTAATGAATTTATGACTCCAGTATGAGCAGGTTTGGCTCTGTCATTTATTGTTAAGGACATAGGCTGGTGCCATTTGTTTGATTTACTGATAAGCATAAATTTCTTGGAAGTTTCCTAGTATTTGAAGGATATGAATAGATTTTGAATTTTATCACTGCTTCAAGAAGCTGAAGACATTAGGACATTTGCTTTTTTGTTTTCTATACTGAGGCAGAACTATTCTGCTAAGTTATCAAGTTCTGCCACTTCAATTGCATTCTAAGTTCTTTCACTAGTTCCTTTAGTGTTTCTAAGGCAAAATCTAAGTTGAATCTTAATTAGTGTGAGGTTCTAAAAGATCGTTCTGAGGCTCATTATTCAGATTAAGAAAGAACATTTTAATTTTTTTTTGTTTCCCATGCTTAGCATTCATAAGAACTCCACAAGGCAGTAAGGGATTTTCCTAACACATTATAGGTATATATCCTATGGATTCCAGAGAGATCTTTTTGTTGATGTATGGCTTTGATATTTCTTTACGAATAAAGACAGAACAAGGATATTCTACTAAAAATAGCTCCTAGTTTTTTTTAGTTCTCTCCAGGACATTATCCTCCAGATATCAGATTGCATTTAGAAAACATCATTTGTTGCTAAGTTTTACAAGCCTTCCAAACTTCCAAAATCAAGATAAGGAGGAAGGCAGTTTGGAAAAGCTTTCCTGAATTTCATTAGGGTGTCTCAGTTAAGCATGCGGTATTCTTAATGAACCCAATGAAAGTTTCATTTATTTGCACCACAGTTCAGCTGTTTCAGCCTGGACTGAGTGAGAAGCACAGAGATATGAAATCATGTCTTCAATAGTTGTCATTAGACAAATCAACAAAACGATATGAAATGTGTCAGTCAAAGGTCAAATTCCTGCTGTACGTAAATATTAAAACATTAGAATACTGTCTAAAGTGTTAGTCCTTCTCTAGCTAAAGCTCTAACTTTTCCAGCGGCAGAGATAAATTTTGATTTGGAGTTACACCTTTTTTTTTTTTTGTGGTAAGTCCCTGTTTCAGTAGTTGCAGAATGAAATAGAGAACAGAGCAGAAGATATCTAAAATGAGACCATAAATTCTAGTCATAAATATATTTATATCATTTATCATCTTTTATCAAAACAGTTGAAATAGTTTTGAAATTTAAATTATTTTTGAGCTGGTAAGACATTAACATCTTCTGCATGGGAAAGTTTAATGTTTCCATCATTTCTCTGCTTATACTGCAGGGAGTGAGAGGGGTGGGGAGAAGAAGGTGAGGAAGTTGTCAAAAAGGGAAGGTGATTAACATAAAAGAAGGGTTAGTTGAAATGTAATTTTCACCAAAATGTTTTCTCAACAGAAGAGCTGTCTATCAATCTAGTGCTGAGAAATCAACACTAATTTTACACAAGCTATCAAAAGAGCAAGAGAACTAAGCTAATTGCTCTAAATCAATTGTGAAGTGCCAAGCAGCTTCCAATAATTCAGAAAGATTTTTTACTCACACTTCGGGGTTAGCATATCCCAACTGTAATTTACCACTGAAATGATGTACAAATACCAGTAATTCCAAGATTAGGCATGTTCCCTGAACGAGAACGACAGGGAATAGAATTTATTATTGCACTTGATATCCAAAGTTAGAAAGGTTTAAGAAGAAAAAATATACTGGCAGTTAAAGCTTCTTCAAATTAGGAATATTCCCTGTGGTTGGACTATCCCCAAGAAACTTAGTAATTGCTTGCTTTATATCACTATTAGAATATTCTTGCTGATGAAAACCCACTGTGCCATGTACTTCTACAAAATTACAACAACAATCAGGTAAGCTTCCTAGATGTGATGATGAATATGGTACATAGCTCTACTGGAGTTTTATGAAGCCCCTACTTTGGTCAACAAACAAAATATATCTAAACACAGAGTCTCCTTGGTAAGAAAGTGCAAGCATGATGGCATTCTCCAAATGATTACATAAAAGTGAATTAAGGTTAGGGAAAGATAGGAAATAGGATTGTGATATGATTCTGGTTTCAAAATCTCCATGAAATGAACAAACATAAACATCTTTTCCCCTTCAGTAGGACAAGGAAAATTACATTAGTAACATGATCATATTTGGATAAGGAATGATCTAGAATAGTAGGAGAAAACATCCAGGAACTTGGTCCAATAAACTAGATTACGACAACCTAAGAAATGACAGCATAAGGCAGCAACATTATTATGTAATTCAATTCCTTTCAGCAAATGTATCTAGTCATAGAAAAAGTTTTTATGATGCCTGTTCCAGTGCATTCAACAAACTGGGGTCAATTCTGCATTTAGCAATAACATGAAAAGCATCAGAAAATGTACTGCAAGTATATGTATGTATATACAGATGTTTTGCATTACCATTACCCTTGTAAGATAACTGTATTGAAGGTGAGCTGTTGCATACGAAAAGTGGGAGAGAAGGGAGCATCATGCTTTGCTTGTGCAAATACTTCTGGTTTACATTTTGATTTACCTGCTGCCTGTACTTCACAGAAGTTCTCTTGGTTTCTCTTTAAAATGACACTACTTTCTACAGTTATATATTTATTTTACCTTCACATAGCTATAAAACACTTATTTCAACAGGTGAGACACATTCCAGCTTGCAGGTGTGTCCCGGCACAGATCCCACCACTGCTGGCTGTGAAGGCTGTAATTATACCCAGCTCTCACACAAGTCTCCCAGAGCAGGATCAAAGGCAACAAGAGATTTTTGCAGTGTATGGAAGAAAAATATGGTTGAAAAGTGTCTTTTTGTCCACACAGGTAATTAATTATACTTAGAGTATTTGGATTAGAGCTTTCCAAATTCACATCACTGTCAAATCTGGAGTTCTACTTCAAGCATGGCTTTATTATATTTAAGATTTGGTTTAATGAGTTGGAGACCAAGACTTCTACAACCTGCATTTTTCAAACAAACTTTACTACTTGGATTCTAAGACAAGCAGCTGAAAGGATCATTTCCTTAAGAAAATGTCATAATATCATCTCTCTGCCAATTGCTGTAGAGGCAGCACCTGCCCTACATATTCATGGAGTTTTGGCTATCAGCAACGTAAACAGGCAATGACTTGATAGAGAGTTTCAATGCCTGTGAGATCCCACCAGCTTTCTCTTCATGTCAGAAACCCTCCTCCTTTTACTCCCAGCAAACAAATCCCCATGTTTTAGCTTTTGGCAATGAATCCAGTATGAATACTCACAAATACCTAATTACTGGAACTACATATCTCTGTTGCCTGTTGCAATTCACTCCTATCATTTTTCAGCAGGAAAAAAAAACGTGTTTTCTGTCGTTTTTTTGTAGTAGCTAGTTACTCCTGTGGAAAAGCAGCTGTGTGCTGGCACTCAGAGCCAACACCAGTCCAGCTCCTCACTGGTGTTAGCGCACAGCGTGTCAGGGTCAGGGTACACAGGGAAGTTGCCTCATTAGCATCTCTTGACTGAAAAGGGATAAACCCTAAAATGAATCCATCTGTTTTCAGTACGGCTTTGTTTATACTTTCTAATGCTGCATTTTGGCAGTTCGAGGCACTATTTACTCATCACTGCTGTCACTTATCCATTCATCTAAGCCACGGAATTTTGAATAGGAACATTCACTTATTAAGGCAAAATTTTCTCTGCTTATTTGCTTGTCTTCCTGGATACAAGTGCAAACATATTTTTTTTGAATGTAAAATCCTGAATAGGCAGTTCATATGCAAAAAGAAAACCGGGAGGAAAAAGGAACAAGGAATGTTTGATGGCACTTACAGCGTACTTTCTATCAACAGATCCCACCTTTTTCTGTAAAATGGACTTCCTCTGCTGCACTGGGTACCTCTCCCTTATGCTGGGAAAATTCAATATGTTTTGTCACTTGTTTACAAGCTGCATATTTGGCAGTTGGCTTTTTTTTTTTTTAGACATATGCATTCTTTAGACCTTTCCTATGATCTGCAGAAAGGAGTCCCAAATCAGAGAAGAGGGAAACTGCAAGGTAGATGGACATACTTAAAACTATGAAAAAGCTGACAGCTTACAGAGGGACTGTGCATCATAATAGGGAAAGCAAAGTTGCAGTAAATTTGATATGTACGTTGCACAATCTCTGGACAAAGATAATAGCTGTGGGAAACACTTGCTGAAAAGGATTTCCTGAGGTTACTGATAAATGATTGCATCCCTTTAGGGCTTGAGTGACTTCTCAGTCAGGGTGCAGATGATGGTTTCAAACACAGTCATTAGGGTTAATGTTTAGAGAAAGTATGGCTAAATTATCTAATAAAAAAAAAAGTCTGTTAAGACTCTGTTAAGATAATGGAATTGCTGAAATCACAGCTAAAAGTTGTTTATTCACCAGTTTGAATTATACATACATATATATATATGTATAATAATATATAAAACATATATATATATATGTATATATATATAAATATATATATTACCCCTAAATCTTTATCATACAAAGGTAAGAAGGGAAAACAAACGAGGAGAAATTAAAATAAGTTCTGTAGACTTTAAAACTAAAAAAAAGTCCTCAGGTGGAGGATTTTTTTAAATTCAAAGTCTGAAATGTCAGCCTAAAAATTTCTTTATTTAGATTACCTGAACTTCTCTTCAGCTAGCAGAAATGTACCCACTTCTATGAACGTTTTGGTAACTGCAGCCCAAAATTTCACAAGAGCTCTAATCCATGGTTCTTTAATTTCTTCACTCCATTAACCACTGTAAGTGTGTATTTCTGCTCACTCCAGTAAATCTACTGCTCATATCTATGAAGTCACTTGGAGGTGTGTATCATTAGTAACATGCTACATCAGGTTCAGCTGTTCAGATGTTGTATTTATATTAATTTTACATTGTGCATAATTTGGGGACTAAGAGATTTTCACCGGTAAGAAAGAGCATGCCTTACTTTAGGTAAACATTTATTTACAAATCAAAGACCATTTCAATGTATTTGTGTACTCACAGAGCACTGATGTAGTTGCACAGATTAAGAAATGAAGTCTTATTATTTCTTGCTAAATACTTGTAGCTGGATAATCGAATTAATGAGTAATTAACGAAGTCATAATGAATACATTCATGTTGGAAAAGAAGAAAAATTATTTGCAAAAGATACTGTGAGTAGATCAACTTAAATGTAACAGGATAAGGATTAGAATGAATTTGTTTAAATAAAAAAAAAAACAGTGAATCATCTTTCATTTGCAGAAGAATTTGTATTGGCATATTCAATGTGATTGTTTTTTTGTTTTTTTTTTTAATTTTAGTTCTATTTTAAATGAGAAGTTTCAGAATTAAAACCCTTTTACAGGACTTACAAGTAACAGTCTTGTGCCTATAAGAAACCCCAGCTATTTCCTCTACTGTAATTTTATTCTGAGAAAAGTACTAAAAGAACTTTCAGTTTCTGTGGCCCTTCGAAAATTACAAAAGCACGCTATCTGAGCTGTTGGAAGCCTTATCTTTAAGTGAAGCAGTTCCTGTGTCTCAGAAACCATAAGATTTGGATAAACATTACATTTATGCTAACTTTGATTTTTGGAGGACATTACAGTATTTGGACCTGTAAATCTTTCTCATTGTGTTGGATAATCCCTTGAGGCCTCCCCATTAGATTCCATTAGCCTTCCCAGACAGAACTGGTAAGAAGGAGAATAAAGGGTTGATCCTATTTCCTCAAACATTTGAAGATTAATCCTACAGTTTACAGATGTTTTCCTCTTTGCCGTAGAGTCTCCCACACTCCCACTTACACTCAGAAGCCTGTGATAACATTTAAAAAGAGAAAAACTAGATGATAGTTTACATTAAAAAATATCACCTTTCCTAAGCTCTCCCAATCCTTTTCTAAGAGTAAAATTTGATCTACTCAGCTAGAAGTTCTAGGGGGCTACTCAGTCCCATGTTACAAAGCACTGTGCCTGTTTTCCAAGTAGCATCTCTACAGCTGCCTTTACCGTTCTAGTTGTATTGAACAGCAGTGCAATATTAACATTGCAAGATGAAGATCTCAGACAAACAAAAAAAGCCAAAATAAAATAACAAGCCAGAAGAAAAGAAATTTTGCTCCTCAAATTTCATCCAAGTCAGTTGAGAGTTCACATATTCTACTACAAACCTTAGGAAGAAAAAGCACAAAGAAAATAGTCTCTCTGGCTTGAGATTAGTAAAAACTCAGAGATTCTTCATATAACAGGGAGAAACTGAGCATTATACACTTGGCAAAATGCAACCAACTGTTTTTCTTACTTCTCTGCTTTCAACAGGCAGAGTTAGCAGGAGGCAGTTAGCCTCTGCTGCAGTGGGGTGGTCCATAAAGCTTTGATGTGACCTACATGCAGGCTAATGGCAGCAAATCCATCTACCCATCACTTTTTGTTACATTAGGAGTTTTTGGTCATACCTCCAGTTGAGCTTGTAAATGTACTTTGCCCATTAACTGGCTTTAATACAAACTGCAGTTCTCTTTGGGTCCTCAACGACTTCCCTCTTTAATGCAGCAGTTCAGCACGTAGGCAGTCTATTTCCCTTCATTTATTGCTGATTTAACAGGCTACTAAAACAGCTGCATTATTGCAGTGATACATAGTAAAAAGTATGCAAAATAGATGTTTTGAGGGTTCAGCAGCATTATATTAATGATGGCATTTATTAAGATCAATCTTCTACTGTTAAGCTTATTTTAAAATGGTCATTAAAAATTGAGTCAATGAAGAGCTATAATGAACAATTAGACTTGGAAAATATTTGGGTTTGCATTCACTACTCTTGAAAGTACTACATTTCATCCCAGAAAAGTGTTACCCATGTATTCAACAGATCCCTACAGTAACAGTTATACTGATCTTCATACATGTCTCAGTTACTAATAGATAACATACCTGGAAGATAATATAAGTGGGCTTAAGTTAAATCATTACTCAATTTTTATTCATTTATTTTTGGACTGAGGAGATGGGAAGGGGAACAGATGAAGACAGCTTGAATGCAGTACCTGGAAATCCTGAATTTGATATGGCATCTCTTAGTAATCAGCATCAATTGTCATGGTCTGTCCCCATTTTCCTGTTAGTTTCACTTACCATAACAGAGATTGTAAAAAGGCGTCATTTCACATTTCAGTGTCTTAGGAAGCATTTGTACATTGGCATTTTCAGCTAGCGAGCAATATTATTCATGTCTCCTTGTCAACAGAGATCAACCTTCATTCCTTGACAGGATAAGGTGATATTAAAGATTTCAGTTTTTGTCATTCAACTGATATCACCTTTCCCTGAGGCAAACCCTTTCATTAGCCTAGAGCCTTGCTAGTTCTGAAGTTTGAGTCACTGTCTTTTTAACTTGAAGTAAAACTAGATCCTTTGCGGATCAGACATAGTTTCATTTGAGCACTCACATTTTTCTTCCCATCTATTAAATGCTTTAAGGGGTACCTAATTTCTGGCTTCATCAGTGTAAATGGCATTTTAGAAGATACTCTCTTCCACTTCCTTCCTCTGACCTTTGTTCCCAGCCACCACTTTTCTTAACTCGTTTGGATATTTTGTTAAATTTCTAAACTTCAAATTAAGAAAGAGCATAGTTCTTGTGCCTTGAATGCTTTTATTTGTTTTGGACACAGAATAAGGTAGATTTCCTCTTTAAAACTGTATCTATAGATAATCTTGTAGAGGAGAACTGGTTCTTTCTTCCTGCCATTTGACAAAATTATTTTGGCTGTACTCAAACAAAACTGAGCACTTCGCTGTGCAACCTGTTGTATTTTTTTGGGTATTTCTTGGATATTTTTTGACAGCGTAGATGAGGTGATCCTTGTACAAAATCCCATGCACCACAAAGCTGCATGAGTGGGGCTATCTCAGGTAATGATGAAAAGGGAGCCAAGGGCTATCAGCACCCCTCTCAGCGCATGAAGTCCCACAAGCAAGGGTGACAACAAAGGCAGGTCCACATTAACAGTCACAACCAAGGCAAGGCAATGTAATGAGTCAGGTCTTGGAGTTAGAAATATCTATCAGAAGTCTGGCATCTAACCCAAATGCATGTTGCCTGCAGAAAAAGAACCATAAAACTAGTGGGATATGTGACCATGTTTTTGTGAAACTAACACATCACCCTCAATCAATGGCAATGATTGCAATTCTTAGTGAGCTCTCAGGATGCTTGTCATGATTTGGCACAATTGACACAGCACAATTTCTGAGATTTCTAATGAACTTTTACTCTTCACCCTTCAAAATAGTCGTTCATAGATGAACGTATTATCAAAAAGCAGTGACATGAATAAGGCATGGCTGTGAAGTGAGGGCTATTTCTCTCTGGTAAGACAGGGCTTATAAAAGTCCGGTCTATAAAAAGACATGATCAGATTTTTGATTGCAACTCCATTTGAGAATTTGCAAGTAATGTATTTATGCTAATAGAAAATGGAGTTGCAAATGAACCAAAAATGGTATGATTTTTTTTGGCAATCTTAAAATTTATTCTCAAGTTCCTGTATCAAAATGGAAAGTGCAGCTGCATATTTTTTGCTGTTCACAGGATTGTGTTTAGTCAACATACAAAAATCCATAAACTTCTTTGCAATCACTTGAGCTGTCACCGCACTGCACCCTGTACCCTGGTCTCAGCCCAGGGTTAATAGAGCACCAATGTTCAGTTGGTGCTGAGGGGCTGGGCCGATCAGTGGGGCAGAGCCACCATGATGGCAACAGGGCAGGGGGCAGCTGCGGTATGAGCTGGGCTGGGCTGCACATTGGACATGGCTATGTTCATGCAATAGTGATGAAGAAATAATGAGAAGGGTGAAATTCTTTTGCTCTTTTTTTCCATCATCCTCTATCTTTTTCACCCTTTCACACTGGAATGATCTCACTTTTATGCTAAACTTAAGTGCACATAACATTCATAGGTTTTGCACAGCTAAATATATGATATTCTGATCATATATTTAGCTGCTCAGATCTAGAGTGTTGATCTGTATAATCTGCTTCAGCTTCACTGAACTACTTTGTTTTTCTCCTCTAATTTCATCTCTAAACTAAGTGTCAGTCAAATTTTTCTTTTTCACATTAGCTCAACCATTAAGAGCTATTATGCAGATTCCTTTCAGGATGAGTATGTATTCTGATCCTGTTTGATTTTCACATGGTACTACAGTTTTATTATGTGGGATAAACCTTCTTCAGCTCATGTGGGAAGCTCCACTTTGATGTCACTGGAAGTAATTGTGTGTGCAAAGTAAGTGTGATACAATATGCATAAGCCAAAGGTACTTAATGTGCAACAAGATGTCCTACTTTTGTAGAATTGTCCTACTTTTCAGCATTTTGCTTTCTTTCTCTAAAATTGGCCAAATATCCTACTTTTTGACATTACATCTTAGTTTTCTTTCCTTGGGGGAAAGTAGGGATGATAAAGCGGACAGAGAATGTGCACGTGCAGAACATTTTCCAGGATATTGGGTAGTGTTCCTTCTATACTTCTTTTTTGATCTCTCAGCATTCATCTCAGCTCTTGTAAATACTAAGAGTGGATTTGTCTTCAGTCATGCCTTGCGTTTGAATAAACCGATCAAAGCTGTTGAGTGAAATTTGTGAAGCTTAATTAAGCTGAGGACAGGTAAAAGCATAAATACATGTAAACTTGGCTTGTTACTGGTGCAGGAAAGGATAAATAACTTCCTTGTGGTCATTCTAGTCAGTCACAGAAACAAAGAGTATGCCAGAATTACTGCACTGCTTCCTTTCTCAAACCACCTCTGCCTCACAAGTTTATGTACCAAGACCTTGACTGACACTGCAACATTTACTACAGTGTCTATTGGAGTTTTTTTCATATGTATGACGGGGAAACTTTTGTAACTAACATAGTAAAGACAAGTGAGCAGGGCCTAGATAGGAAAAAAAATTATTGGCTGATCACAGTTTAACTACAAACATAATTAAACAATCATGAGTGTTTTTCTATTCCAAACTATGCACGTATCAAAGACTAATTAAATAAATGACTGAAATTACCAGTAACTGCTACAAAAAAAAGAGAAGTGCTGACAAAGCCAACATGAACTTAAAAACGGGACTGAACATTTCTGTAACTTCTCCCCAGTACTCCATTCTCTATTCCTTTAATTCTGGACTCCTGAAGCTCAGCTTTCTTTAAAAAAATAACCTTTTTAAAAACATATTAACAAAGTGGATTTTAAAATCTTTTCAGGTTTTTTTTTTGTTTTTTTTCGAAGAATGCCCAGAAAGAGTGGCCCCAAATGACCTTTCAGCTGGGTAATGCAGACCTGTCATCATTCCATCTGTTTTTACACAAACACATTCCTCCTTTCCACTCCCTCACACCAGGAAATGTCTAAGTCTCTTCTCCCACACCTGCCTGAGAAACAGACTAGTATCTCAATGCTATTCAGCTGTAAAGTGTCTGAACTGCTATTTGTGATGACACTTTCCACGCAGACATAGGACAAAGCTGTTATGCTGAATTTGATATAATGTATGGCAAAACTATATTCTTTTTTACCCATGTTTACAGTGAGCTTTTTTTCTGAAATTATATCAGTTGTGTGATCTACTGAATTCCAAGGATTTGACCAAAGCTAAGGATCAGTTTGGCCTTGCTTGTAACACAAACTTTTTCTGATTTCTCATCTAAGAAATTTTCATCATTCATCTTTCTCTCTAAATTAAGAGAGTTCATTTTGATGACCACTATGAGGAGAAAGAGAACATACATGTGAGGACACATGTATGATACAGGGAATTCAAATCTATCACTTTGATGTGTAGAGTTGTGAATGTTGAAACTAAGGACTTAATCACTGCTCACTGAAACAATGACTTCTCCTCACAGAATTTAAGCTAGTATCCATGCACATCACAAAAAGTTGTCACAAGTGGGAGAAGAAAGGACTCTAAGATGTTATAACATTATGTAAATTCAATAATACTGTATTCCACCACCAACTTCTGCCAAAAACACAGTTCTGCGGGCATTAAATTGTCTTAAATGTCTTGAACAGATTTAAGAGGATAAATTAAGGTACTGGAATTTTCAATAAACATAAGAGCAGAAAAACAATGAGAGCTGGGAAAAATCCACACTTGGGGATGTCCACTTTCTAATTTCTTTACATATTAATTTACCAATTTCTAAACTTCTTCATTTCCCAGTTTTACTAAGCTACCTTTAATTCATGAGAAAGATGCCAGCTTGGCACGTTTTTTGTTGTTGTTGTTGTTTGTTTTTGTTGCTGTTTTTCCCCCCTCCAAATAGTTTATTGTCCTTTTCATAGTAATGGCCAATAGCCAGGGACAGAGATTTCCCATTCTAGATCAGCAAGCTATACTGCAGTTCTGGGTAAAAAAGATCTGTTTATGAGAATGCTGCTTGAATTCTTTCTGAATGCTGACCTTGCAGACGCTTATAATGAACTGGTCTTTGATTAGTTTATTTGCTCTCTGGTTTCTTTGTAGGAGTGTTTTTTATTAAAGAATTGTTGAAACCTGGGTTTATTTGCAGCAGAACAGGTTAGCAAACCTATTTCACAGACACAGAGCCATCATGAAACAGTGCTAAGTCCAGCTACCAAAGGACTGCTGAATGAAAACTCCTAACCATTATCAGATTCTTCATGGCTTTGTCTCATATTTACAATTCTCTTAGCCAGCCAACACCTTGATATGCTTTCCAAACAACCTGACTGCTTAGGAAACTCCTATCAAGATGCCTCATTACAAGTGTTTCAAGTAAGGTATGACTTCACATCCATGAGTTGTATCCTTTATCCCTGATAACTATCAAATTTTGCATACATACTGGAAGAATCGAATAGCCTTTTGCCCTTTAGATCTGCTCTCTAGGCCTATACTAAAATCATATTATTCCTAGTAGAATTTTTCCCTCAGCTGTTGTAATTAAATTGTACTCACAACAACTGCTCTGCTGAGGGCTAACCAGCCATTTCAGTACGGAAGCTAACTGAAGTGTTCATACCTGTTCACTGAATTTCTCAGTGGAGCTTAATTTAAAAATTCAGACCAAAGTTCAAAAGAATGTTGCACACCTGAGATGACAACCAATTATTCACTTACCAGTAATATCTGTTTCCCTGAAGAACAATATATATTCTAATAGTATGCTGTTACTATTAATTAGCTTTTAGCCCTCACTATATTATTGGTGAATCCCATTTTAGACAGTGTGTGACCAGATACAAACCAACATACTAGTGCCCTCTGCTGCACATATTTACATGAAAGGGCTCAAGGCCAGCCTTTTCATTTCTGTATTTGCAGAACTTTGTTCACCAACCCAAATCCCTCCAATTTAACCTAAGCCACCTCTATTATGAGTTCTGCCTCATGTTTCAAAGGCCTAACTCATCAAAATGTTATAACATCCACAGCAAAGACATGCTGGACCAGATCTGTAGTAGGCGAACGCTGGGATGCCTTTCACCCTAAAAATATCCTTCTCCTAAAGGTCTTGCATTTAAGCAAGAGTGTTACCCAGCTTTTCTGCTGATCAGCCTGAGGATAGGCCTCACAAACTCCTTCACAGTGCTGCTCGGGTTCCACTGAAACAATGGGGTTTTCCCACAAAGACTAGAAACTGAATTCCTCATGTTCACGAGTGGTTGTTGCTCTGGAACCAGGGTGTGGTACACTGGGTGCTCCAGTGTCGTCAAGTGCGTTAACAGATGCTATTGCCCTCAACTCCTTCCATTGAAGCTTCCTCCTGGAGTGGATCCGCCACACACTTGTATCTTCTGGGATTCTCCTGTGTGAGGGGAGCCCCCACAGCCCTAGCTGCAAACTCCAGCATTGCTGCACACCTCAGCTCCTGTACTTTCTTCCTTATCTGCCCCATTTACCACAACACCATCACCTGGAAAGCGTGTGCAGCAGCACAGTCAGCCTAACTGCTGTGACACCTTCTTGTATTTAGCCATACATCTATCTTGACAGCTACTACAAAGGATTCTTCCACAGGCAGAAGGATGCCATAAATGAGCTATTATGATTCACAAAAGTGACAACAGAGACATGCTAAATGCTTTCAATCTCGCTAGGCTTTTTTTTTTTTTTTTTTTTTTTTTTTTTTT
>NW_024885088.1:195631-234153 GCF_019232065.1 Centrocercus urophasianus | reverse complement strand
TTTTTTTTTTTTTTTTTTTTTTTTTTTTTTGTAATATTTAGTCAGTAATCTAAGAAATGTGGTGAGTCATTCAGGCAGCTTGCAAAAACTGACCAGCACCTTGCCATTTTGGCACCGTGTTTAAAAGAATTTGTCTAGGAACGGATAACTGAGAGGAGCCAGAATAAATGTAGGTAGAAGTAGCTGCTTTTCCAGGCAAACTCCCTTCTCCAGTCTCACAGAAGCTGCACGCATTCAGGCTGCCAAACTGATACCTAGCTGCAATGTCTGCTCCCTTCGCACAGACATAGGGGTGCACCATGGGTTCTTCATCCAAAGCCCAGAAGTGAGCAGTATAGATCATAACCACAAAACCAGCAGCTTTGTGGCAGCGGTTGTTTTTCCTTGTACCTCCCAAATTTGGCTTCTTGCTCAACAGTTAAGCTCTTACTTCCCTGTGATGAGCAGGAACGCTGAATCTGATAGCTGATATCCCACTTACTCCTTACACCATGCTTTATCTCAGCTTCATTTGGAGTTTGGCAGAGTTTTAACTTCTAGTTCTTCTGCAGTCATTAACAAGCCCACATCATAGGTGGCAGCGCCTGTAACTGATCACGATAATTTTTTGAAGCACATCCCAAGAGTGCCAAAGATTAATCACTACTTGCAGAATTTACCAGAAAACATTGCTACAGAGGTACGTATCACTGCTGTTCAATTTTACAACAGAAGAAATAATTCAGAAGTTTCCTTCCCCCATCTAAAGGGGGGCTTTAAGAAAGAAGGGGACACTCTCCTTCGCAGGATCGGTTTTGATAGGACAAGAGGAAATGATTTCAAACTAAAAGGGGAGATTTAGATTGAATATAAGAAAAATGTTTTTACAACAAGGATGGTAAGGCACTGGCACAAATTGCCCAGAGAAACAGTGGATCTCTGTCCCTGGAGGTGTTGGAAGTCAGGCTGGGCAGGGCTCTGAGCAACCTGATGGATCTGTAGGTGTCCCTGCTCATTGCAGGGGAATTAGACAAGACGACCTTTAATGGTCCCTCTCAACTCAAATGATTCTGTGACTCTAAACCCATTATCAAAGAGCAAAGCAGCATACAGTGTGTTTGAGTCCTAGATGCACAAGGATACTGGGAGCAGAGTTCGCATTGAAATCAGAGTAAAAAAAAAATAAAGATATAACTGCAGATTGCCTGACTCTCCCTAACCTCCTTTTGGTAGCAAAGATAATAAATACTCAAACTGCATAATTTTGTCTTCTCCTTCAGCAGGAAAACAGTTTTTAAGAACTATCACTATAAACTTCAGATTTATGAGTACTCTGAGAATCTCAGATGAAAAAGCAAAGTACCTTATAAAGACCTCTGTGATTCTTGCAGCCTTGTATCATCCAGTTAGCAGAACTGTTACATCTTTTGTGATCATGAAGTGACAAAAGTTCCTTGCAAGACTCACTCTTCCAAGAAGGCCCAGAGCCATATACCACAGCCCACAAAGTGATCAGGCTTGGTGGAGGAGATGCTCTGGTGCAGTTCCTCTCTTGGACAGACCCCATCTAAGAGGGCTCCAAGGAAGGCCTGGCAGCAGTTCTAAACTTCTCCCCCCGTGAAACCTTAAGAAAAACTGAAGTGGTGCTTCTGCTCCTGATAATTCCATTAGCACAGTGGAGACCAGTTTGCATTCTTTGTGAAAACTCTCTACTTTCCACATTAAGCACTGATCTGCATGTCACACACATCTGCTGGTCCTCAGGGAGATAACTTCAGTATTTTCTCAGAGAGAGAACT
Organism: Centrocercus urophasianus; assembly: GCF_019232065.1. Lineage (NCBI taxonomy): Eukaryota > Metazoa > Chordata > Aves > Galliformes > Phasianidae > Centrocercus > Centrocercus urophasianus. The sequence goes on along the minus strand of NW_024885088.1, from coordinate 232,375 downwards.
GCTATTTTTACTCCATTTGTATTCAGAAGGCAATACTGCCCTCTTAGTTCACTGAGACTACTCAAGGATGAAAGACCAGGTCTGTAGCTGCGTATTAACATCTGGCTGCCCTTAAAGGTCTGGTCTCTGGGAATACTGTCAATGTAAAAGCATCATGGTACTAACTGAGAATTCCCTTCTGCCATAGTTACTTTACTCCTGCCCTTTTCATTTTCTCATGCCCCAAGTTTCTACTCCATGTGGAACAGACTTGCAGGTCATGTACAGTCACAGTAAGCTTTGCAGGCTAGATCTATTATTATACATCTCTACAGATGTATAATACTATATGATGTATATGTATAAGTAGTTTTAAGTTGAGGGAGGGAAGGTTTAGGTTGGATGTCAGGGGGAAGTTCTTTACAGAAAGAGTGGTGAGGTGCTGGAACAGGCTGCCCAGAGAGGTTGTGGATGCCCTGTCCCTGGAGGTGCTCAAGGCCAGGTTGGATGGGGCCCTGGGCAGCCTGGTCTAGTATTAAATAGGGAGGTTGGCAGCCCTGCATGCGGCAGAGGGGTTGGAGATTCATGATCCTTGAAGTCTCGTCCAACCCTGGCCATTCTGTGATTCTGTGATAACAACTGCTGATACAAGAAATATAAAGCTTGCAATTAAAGGTTAGGCATTTGCAAATGTTATCAATCATGTCCTGATTGATAACAGCAGAGATTGCTTACACAACCTTTCCTCTACACAAAGTTAACTGAAGTATGTCTCTGCAGATATGACACTTTCAATAACAATCATATTGTAGAGGCTTACGCTATTTTCTAGTGTTGGAAAAAAAATACCTGTGTTCTTTTCTTGAAATTCTTTTATCTGGTTGACCAAAATATAATTCATTAAACAAAAGTAAACCAAGAATACATTTGTACAGCATTGTCTGTCTAAATAACACAGCCTTCAGAAGTGTGACTAGAGCAAAGAGAAAGTGCATCGTAGTTCCGTTTGGCACATAATGGCTACATATTTATAATGTTAGAAACAGTTGTGCAACTTAAATGAGAATTAAAATAGCACTGCAGTAAAAATGCACCCAAAATAGCCACTAATCCATCATTTTGAACATGTGTAGACAAGAAGACAAGGTAGACTTTGTGGTAGTCCTTAAAGTAATAAGAATATTTTAGAACATTTGAGCTTGAGGACTCAGAAGTTCATCTGCTGAATGCATTATTATATAAAGATTACATGAATAATTCTTGGTTCAATAAAAGATATCGTGTTATCGTGTACTGTCTGAAGTTGGCAGTTCACACTCTTGGACCGACACAGCTACAGATTTTTTTTTTATACTGTCAGATACTCCTATTTTCCATTATTGTGTGTAAACCCCACAGTATTTAAGCACTTCTTTGAAAAAAAAAGTTAAGTATTCCCAAAAGACACTTTTACATAAAGATTCAGGGCTGTCTCTAAGTCAGTTTCACAGCCAGCAAAGCTGCTCACTGAAATCTGAGAGAAATTAAGGTTTAAATTTTCTGTTAGATCTGCAGAATACTACCCAACCCATTTTCTAAGTTTTTTTCCCTTCTTTTTTTTTTCTTTTCTGTTTATAATTAAACTCTATCTTGATTGATCAATAAATTCAGAAAAAGCTAGGATGGATACATGGAGTAAATGCAATTAAAATTTTGGCTCTCAATGAGAGCACCTTTTGCCAAAACACACTTTGGGCTTTGATACATGAAGCTTTGGAATTTGGAAACTCTTAATTAAACATGCATCTACTGCTATTACCTTCTAAATGACCAAGCCTATATCTGAGAATGTGAGAGCCTTGATACTCTGCATCTTCACAGTAGAGTTACTTCCTCCCAGGCCCAGGAGCACATGGGTTCAAAGATGAATTAGAAATCCCACACACTGAAGATTTGACTAAATGGTGTAGCCTCACAGTTTTTCTTTTACTTGAAGCTATTACAATGGCTTTAGAAGTTCAGGTCAGCTACTTAAAAGTTTGTTAATGTAACCAGCAGATAAATTAGGCTGTAAGATTTTTACAAGTACGTTGATTTCAGTACTAAAACCAGATAATCCACAAGCTAAATTATGAATAAAAATTCTAAAGTTTGAACTTATGGCTCATGCTCTTATGGCATTGAGAGAAGAGGCCTTTCTTCTGCATTTTGTGGACATATTTCAGCTCAGTTTTGTTCATGCTAAGTTCAATTGCAGTACATTGTTCTATCTCCTTGCATAAACAACTAACAGCTGTATAGTTACATTAAACATTTCACTAAAATCACACTCTAAGACTCTGTTCAACTCTTCTTGAAGACAGAAAAGGCAGTTCCAGCTCTTTTACGAAGCCTGCTCTTGTGAAGAGTTGCCTAAAGTCTAGCCACATGGCAACAGGGATTTTTCTTTCCAAAACTGCTCTTAGGAGAAATGTACAGTATAGTGTTGAAAAGTTTGACACTGCAAGCACATCAGGACTCTTTCTTCACCACTCAAACCACAAAGTAATTTAGCTGTGTAAGAAGGCCAGAGACATTATCATAATGGGGTCCTAAAAGGAATACGGCCAAGCCATCCTTGATTTTGATTCAGCTAAGCAAATCAAGAACTTGCTTGGTATCCTTAGCACTGAGATATAAAAATACAAACAAACAAACAAAGAAAAAAGAACAAACAGCAAAATCTGAGCAGAGCAAAAAGAAAGAAAAATTATTACATAAAACTGTAATCCAGAGACACTTGGAACAATATTTAGACACCATCTAAGCAGAGAGTCATTTCTTTTATAACTCAAGTTGTCCTTATAAATCTCGTTTTCAGTAACTGACAAATGGAACCCAAGAGAAGCTTTGATGTATACACATTCATGTACTCTTTGTCCTTTGTAGGTAGATAGGGCACTTATCTGCCCTGTATGGATCTTGATGAAGAATTGGCAGTGACTCCAGATGCAATAAGTACTATCATCATGCCAGAGAAAAGGAGGAGGGCAGTGTTTCCCCCCAGCTGTGTGTAAAAGTAATCCTTTACTGCCATGACATAAGATGCTTTTACAGAATCTTTTTTGTACTTGCAAAAATCAGAACAATGGCAGCACCCAAGCCAATAGGGAAGAAAACTGAATGGAAATTTTTAACTGTAGCTTTTATTCTTTTCAAAATATTCTGAAAACAATTACGTTCTGTAAGTAGTGGGAAAGTTTTATCGTTGCCTTGTTTTAGCTCCAGGGAAAGGATTAAAGCCTTAACCTTTGGGCTAGGAGAACATTAAGACTCTTTCCTGGAACTGGGAGTCCATATCTCAGCAAAATCAACTTAAATTCTCATTCTTAAAGAGTCAATGGGAAAAGTAAGATGCCTGTATGCACGAAGAGGCTAGTTAACACTACTAGTCTCATTGAAACTGTTGCTGAAAAAGGTTGGGAATTAACCTAATTTGGTTCTTCTATTTCTTTTCTTTTTATCTTCTTCTCACGTAGTGTTTTAGGTTAAAAAAAAAAAAAAACAAACAAAAAAAAACCAAAAAAAAAACAGAACACCAACAGATTCCACCGTAAACCACTACCTAGGCCACTGCCTCAGACTCCTGCCATGCAGGGCTGTAGAGCAGTCTCATCAGTTGTCACTTATGTGGACCAACATACTGAGGGCATTGGGGGCACCCTGCCATTAAAATTCATGCATATCTGTTAACCAGGGGTGAGCACTACCACTCATGGGGCTGGTTGCAGTCCTCGCTCAGGGGAGGAGTGCTGATAGGAGGAAAAATTCTCCTATGTTCTTAAGCTGAGGGAGAACCACTGCTGCATGTCTTAGGCCTGACTGGGTCTGCAACCCTCTTTTTGTCACTGTGGTCTCTTCAGCTATCTGACAGTCTCTGCTAACCAAGTTTTTCACCCAGCTCCATTTTTCTGCAGCTAGTAGGAAAGCAACAAGCATCTGGGAACTAGAAGAGCAGCACTGCTGCCAGGGCATTTTGTTCATATGAGTGAATGTATAAATTGAGTTTCAGATTGCACATTGAAGCATGATACCATTTTTTGTAGAGCTAGGTAAGTAGCAAAATTCCTATCGATTTTAAGGGTCTAAAAAGAAGATGATGAGAAGACTTGGAGGTTTTCCTTCCTCTTGGGGTCGAATGAAATGACCAAATACTATGAGTCACTTAGTTAGAATTTCATACTGAATTTCTTTTAAAGTCAGTGAAGTTTCCACTAATATGGAAAAGTCTTCAGTCCTTTGGACCATTGTTTTACTGGAGCTAAAAGCACTTCAAAAATGGCTGAAAGGACATATGAAATTTATGGGCAGGATGTAGCCCCTGGTTTGCTTTTATTTCTTTTCTTTTTTCCAATTTTAAGTCCACTGTCCTGCTTTTACAAACTGGGCCCTGCTTTTTCTGTCTTCTTAAAAAGATGATTTTTTAAAACTCACTTCTACTTTGCTCGCAGCAGCTTCACTGACAGAGCATTCCTCATTTTACTGTCCTTTTGGGAAGTAGCTCTTTCTCTCAAGTCCCAGCTTCTTAGTTTCTCACTTAGTCTTTATAGCTTTCACATTCATCACTAGCTCTAAAGAAAGACACCAATGTACTCAAACAGAAGAGAGAATTGCCTCTTCCTCCCTTTCATTAATCCTTCGGGCTTCAGCTGCACTTTCTCAGCTGCTACTCTCACTGAGGTGAAATGTACAAATAAAAAGGCACAGGAATGAGAAGTTCAACACTTCCTTTAAAAAAAAAAAAAAAAAAAAAAATCACTTTAAAACTTCCTCTCAGATTTCATAACACTTTCTGAGGAACTGACTTCAAATAGTGTTAATTTTATTGCACAGCTCTGTGCTTTCCTGTAACAATCAAGCTGTTCTAAGTAAGTGTAGAGTTGTAGTGTCTTGTCATTTAAATGGATTTTTTCCAAATACATCTGTGCAAGTTTAGTAAAATTCAGGTCTACTGGTTTCAAAGCCACTTCTTTGAGAATTCAAACAATAAAGAACTATATGATGCCTATTATGAAGATGAAGTTTCATTAATTAATCACTTGCACCTACAGTATTTTAGTTTTAGTACTTTTAGCACTCTTCAAAATGAAGTACAGTGGAACAATGATACTGAATGCTCATTGATGCTCAACTCACAGGTTTTGGGGCTGCAGTCAGTGTAACTACTCCATGGGAAGAAGGTGTAGGACTTACAAGGAAGTTTCTTGGGTACAAATATAGGATGCCTTATCTGTCCTCACCAGCATGGGCCACATGAAGTCACTTGGGAAGACTTCACACTGCTCTGATCTCACACGCTGTGGAGAGTGACTAGTTTAACTCACTAGTTTACTGCATTAACGATGATACAGCTAGATTCAGTGTCTGAAAGTGCCCTCCATGATTTCCTCATGCCATCACTTGGGAGTGCCCAAGATGCTGACCTGTCATCCTTCTTTCAGCCTCTCAACTCCCATCTCTTTTATTTGCATTTCTGGTGATAACATGAGTCTTCAGGTGGACTTCAGCCTTTTGACTGTTGAGCGAGAGTACAGGATCCAAATCTTGCACTAGTGACATTGAAACACATTGATATCAAAATGGTTTGTCCTAGTTTATGGGAAGGGACTGCTAAATTTAACCCTTCATCTAACCAACACTGTAGAATATAATAACAAGAAAAAACAAATTTAGTAGTAAACTGCTAACATTTACCACCAGCACCAAAATATGTCTTTCTCCTGAAAGGCACATAAAACCACCTGACATCAGACAGAGCACAGTTCACAGGTACTCATCACCCTGACATAGAAATGCGATCAAACAATACCTATGGGAAGAGTTGGCAGGAGTAAACAGCAGCATCTTCAGCAGACAAGATGCTAGTGAAGCTCCCACAGATTCAGATAAAGGGAGGCTCCTTCATTAACACATACCATCCAGGAGTGCAACTCTGCTAAAAAACCTACAAAGCCTTAAAAGTAATAGTGACACCACTCCTTGTCACAAGGAATGGTGATGCTCTGCACTTTGGAAATGAATTAGGCCAATGTTGAGAAAGAGTGGGAATTCAGGAGTTTTAACACTTCTTTCAACTGATTCCAATTTCTCAAATAACCTTCCCTGAGTTCCCTAAAATCAATGGAGGAACAGAACCAGAGTGCAGAGTCAAGATCTCCATCTGTTAACATGAGTATGATCTGCTAAAATTACAAGTGAACAGCAGGTTTGTTCCTTGGTTACAGAGTTACATGAATCCATGAGATTGGACATAGATCCGAGATATGACCCTACAGTTCAGTTGCAAGGACACCAGACTGTTCAATATGACTAGCGCTAAATAGCAGAAGATTGAGAAACTTGAGATTATCATTTTCATAAACTTTTTGCTGTCTCTCAGATTCAGTTTGTGGATGGCTCCATGTGAGTTCCCAGTAATTCTACCTTTGAGATCGTAATACTCTCTGCACAGAAATTATGGGAAAAATATTAGAAGTATCGAAGTCTATAAAGCAACTAAAAATAAAAGCCCACAACTTTTAACAATATTTTTGCTAGCTCTATCATCAAATAACCACTGACCCTTTAGTACTGAAATTTCTATATATTTCCTACTGTTTCTTTTGAAAGAATAGTGTCTTATCTCTCCTCACATAATTCATTTTCCATTATTTTAACTTCACTCTCAAATTGTGAATGCAAATAGGATTACATCTAATTATATACAAACTGGAAAATGTTTTAATTTCTAATATAGGCAGTAAAAATCTTTGAACCACCATGTGCATCACTGTTACCTAGAAAGAAACAGTGATGAGTTCAACTAACTCATCTCATGGTTTCTCAAGCTTTTGTGGCAATATAGCTCAGCAACAGTTATATATGCAGAGTAAGTATCAGAGGTATGAAAAATAAATCTATGCAGAACAGGGCTGATTTAATCTGCTGCTAGAAAGCTGAAAAACTCAGACTAGGTTCAAACAAAATAAGAAGGTATTGCATAGAGTCATAGAATTAAGGTTGGAAAAGACCACTAAGATTATCTAGTCCAACCATCAATCCATCACCACCATCACTACTAACCACATCCCTCACATCTCCATTCCTTCTTGAACGCTTCCAGGGATGGTGACTCCACCACCTCCTGGGTCATACTGTCTTGACCTAAGAACCAAGATTTACAGCTATATTCATAGATTAACACCTACACACAAAGCATAGTGTATGCTTGGATTCCATGGAAAGTAAAATTTCAACTCTGGAGCTCAACTTTGCAATGCAGGCTCCAGTTCTGGAGGGGATCAAGTCAGAAGCTTCTCTGGATGTGAAATAGTACTAAGTCTTGGTAAACCAAATTGTCTGGCAGGAAAACAGCTTGCTACACATTACCATGGAACCTAATATGAGCACTAATTTGCAGCTTATCTCTTGCGATACTCCACACAGGGTGGGATGTAAGGAAACATCTTAACATAAAGAATTTCTTCCCTTCTTCAGGAATTTACCCATAAAAGCCAAAAATGAGGAAGGACTCAATTCACTCCTAATATATTAGATCGCATCCGATTATGTCAATTCAGAAAACTCAGGAACAGAATCAAATGTAATCACTGATATTCTGTTCTATTGTACAGACAATAATTGGTGGTGCAGCTATTTCAAATAAAAGTCTACATTAAATGGACTGTCATAAAATGGTTCAATACACAATTAAAATAGAACAAAACACAGAGATCAACTCAGCATATTTGCTATTGCAATTTCTAATTAATCCATGGCTATTTCTAATTAATCCATGGCAAACTTTTATGCTAAGCTCAGAGGGGTAGCAAGCATGCACAGCCCCACCTGCTTTTCTTGGAAATAGTGGGTGGTTGGCACCTTAGAAGTAGACCAAGAAGCTTAAAAAGAATAATGAGTCAATTATTATGGGAGGAGTTGTGATTTAGTCTGGTTTGTTTAGCAGTAGGGATCAGTATATTAGTTTAAGGACCAATATATTGGTTTAGCAAAAAGAATAGAGTGCTAGTTCTAAAACTTTCCATTTCAACTTTGTTTGGTGTGTGAACAGCATTGTTTTCCTCAAAGATTCTGCTTCAGAAGTAGCACTGGAGTCATAATAGACTACTTTTATCTTTCGCATCCACCAGGTGCAAGGACGTTTTCCTCAGATTTCACATATATTGTTTTGGAAATTGCTCATTATGGCCTAACAAGCAATGGAAGTTTGCCAAATTGGAGAAAAACAACTAGAGGTCAGCCAAAAGTCTCTATGATGAAGTTGATGATGGGAAAATGGGGATATAGTAAGTGATCATACCACCACCCTAGATGAAACAGCACATGCACAGAGGGATATTAGCATATATTAATGAGTTATTGGATAAGAACGAATATGTATGCCAGCGTACTGCATATGTATGTTTTAACTGTTTAAATGTAGAACCTGAGCTCAGAAAGCTCGCTTGTTTTGTCAAGTCACCTGGTATGTATTGTGAGGAATAAAGAAATGCTGCTTTCTAACACTGCATTGGAGTTAGAGTTTTCCTCTCAGATTTTGGATGACAGTTGCAACACTGGAGATGGAATTATACATCTTGTATTTAAATGAATCCCTGAAATCATTCATGACCTAGGAGGAAGTGATTTTACAAAATGTTATCAATATGTGTTGTAAACGTAATTCTTTTTTTGACAGTAGTTTTTCATAAGAAAGGGACTTCAGGACATAACTGTGAAAAGCAGACATGCCCCAACTGTTCTAACACATGGGAGACATCAGCAAAGCTCACAGCAAAATATGGCTTGTATTAAAAAAGCCCAGAATAAGTATCTATTAATAATAGATTCTCAGTATTCCAAACAGTACCTTGCAGAGATTTCAGAAATGTTTATAAGCCATTAATCTTTGGAACATGTGCTTCTTTAAGGGATGTAAGGAACATTTTATCACAAATATATTGCTTTGCAACTAGACTTCCAGGTGCTTTAATACAGCTGTATAAAAAAAGCTGTTATCCACAATTTACAAGTGAGGGAACTGAGATGAAAGATGCTTGGCTCAAAGTCTCACATCAGATCAGTGACAGGGCTTGAAACTTGGTTCATATCTCCTAATTTTCAGAGATGACAATGAAAAAACAGGACAGGTTCCCGAAAATGAATTTAGAAAGCTCAGTGCCTATTAACATAAGTAATTAATTGAAAAATGGCTACATCCAAGTTTCAGAAAGTTGCCTTGAATGCTTTTCTTACAGCAGGTGTGTTCAAGGAAAATTCCATAGTATCTATAATAAACAGAGAATGAAGAAAAAAGAAATACTGTGATATCTCGTGGGAACATTAGAAAACAAGAAAACAAAATGCAGCAGCTGAGACAGATCAACAGCCTACTATGTTCAGGATTGAAGCTATACTTTCTGATAGCTTCAGAGTAGAATGGGAGTCATGGCAGCCTTTTTTATCTCCATATGCTATGGGATTTGCTTCATACTTTGCCTTTGCTGGAGGGAAACCTATCTTTGTGAGTGTTTAACCCAGGCTGGATACCCCAAACTTTAATATGAAGAGTTCTATGCTGTTTAATTAAGTTTGTCTGAAGGAGAATTTGCACCAAGTTTTCATTTTATTGTTTTAGTTCAGGTAAACTATATCTTCATTAATCTGCAGGACAAGTACACAGCTGATATAAAGTGAGTACTCTATGAGTACCATGCTACATACATATCCAAGAGATCAAATCAGTGCCGTTTGGAACAATATGCTGGTAATATCAAGATGAAAACAGTTCCCATTACTGCTGGCTAGGCCATGACTTCAGTTTTTCACTTTGTTTTCATTATCTGTGGCTGTGGCCTATTTTGTTTAAGTCATAAATTTGTTTTAGAAGACAAATATTATTTAACGGATGCTTCATTTGGGAATTCTATCTATACCTGTTGACAGAAGCGGTAGACACGGATGGTTGCGTTGCAGATTATTAAATCTGTAGATTATTTTACGGAATTATTCGCAGCAGTCACCAGGGCCATTTTCCCAGACAATCAAAATGAAGTTGTTTTAGGAGAAATCTGTCTCTGATTCTTTCGTATTTGCTAATGTCAAGTTTATAGAGATCATCATTTAAAAGAAAGGGACGGTGTATAGAGGTGGAAGAAGAAACCAAGTATAACAAAAAAATTGTTTTTTGCAATATATGATTCATTGTGTTTTGGGGAGAAATCACAGAAAATCAGATTAAGTTTAAAAAAAGAAAGTCTGGCCTTCTTTCTCCCTTCTTTTAATGAAATACAAGGAGGCCAGCAGTAAATCACAGGAAACTCAATCAGAGCATATCTAGGAATTTCAGTTATGCTACCTGGTTTGTTGTGAACAGGCTGGTAACAGTCTGCTAATAAGATTGCATAATACTTTCAATTTATATGAGTTTGTTTGAAGTCCAAGAAAGCTGTAATGCAGTGAAGCCTCTGGTACTTATATTACCCATGTTGAGTGTATGCCTTAGGCTGATTTCATGTGGAAATTTTCAGCCAAAATGGTTTGGTCAATCCTAAGCACAAAGTCAAGGAAATATCTGTTGTTACTTGAGCCCTATCTCCTCCTGTTCTGTTAAAAGAATTAAGTTCTCATTCCTCAGATCATTTAAATACTTCAAAGCATTAATCAAATTTTGAATAATTGAACTTAACTTGGTGGTCCGATGCCAGAAGGCACAACATTTCATCCCCTTGAACCATGGTCCAACTCAAACATGTTACAATCACTTGAAAAACCACATTGCACACGTGGTATTCAGTGGAATTTTCTTCAATTAGGTAGTGAAAATACCCCAGAGATGTCAGTATTGAACATGTGACATTACCAGCTAGTGAAGGGCAGGCATCTGCATGTCCTCTATGCTCTTTGTTCCCCCACCTTCCAGCTCTGCAAGCAATCTTACCAAATGCAACACAGAGAAGAGAGTTTGATGCAGATAACTAGAGGATTGGACAAGGACAGACAAAGGAGAGAAAAGACAGTGGGACTAGCTGGGGAGACCATGAAGGAGAAAGAATTCCTGGTGTTTCAATAATCCCTCAGTTTTGCTTTATTTGTCAGACAGAGTGCCACGGAATGAGCAGAATATAACTTGCTTCCAAAACACTGAACTGTTTGTGCTGTGGAAACAGTCCCTGCTTAATGAAATGAAATATTGCTGAGTTTTGGATGGGCAAAAAATGCAGTTGTTGGGTGCTAGAAGAAAAGGTGGAGGGGAGATGTGTCAGCTTGGATTTGAAAATAAGAATCCCTGGAGCTTATGAAAATATTCATCAATTTGGAGCATTGTTTCTTGGTTTAGTATAAAAATTAAGAGTTATAGAGGAAGGAAAAGCAAAATCTTGCAACAGATGAAAGCTGACCAGATAACTGAATTTTGATTCTGCCTCTGTGAAAGACTGAGTAAACATTAAAAATATATGATTTTAGCAGTAGCTATTAATACTGTGCCTTGATTTTACAAATGCTGAACTTACAATTCCACAGAAATCCTGGTTGTAACTTATGTTGGGAAAGTATTGGCTTCCCATATTAGGCATTAAAAAATATTGTGTAGTTTCAAATTGATTCTGACTGGACTTCATTTTTTTGTTATATAAAAAGGTAATAATATCAACCCCTTACATCACAGGCCTGGGGTGAAAATAAAAGAAAGCCTAAGCAACACTGAAACAGTCATTGCTGGGCACTACCAAGAAGCAAGAATAAACATAAATTCTCTCTTCAGACAGTGTTTTACTAGTGGTGGTTAACACAGGATTACTAAACAAGCACTATCCATCTTGTACACCAAATGAAGCAGGGATCCTGTCAATATAGGAACATTGTTAAAAATAGTTTTCTAATATATACAGCAAAGATGCTGAATTAAAACTGTAGACAGGAGCATACAGTCAGGGAATTGCTTTATGAAGGCTCATTTTCAGGATTAATAAAGTGTTTTTTTAAAACCTCAGTCACCACTACTATTTTGAAAGCTACAATGAAGGAATGGGCAATTTCTACACGCATACATATAGCCTCTTTCACTTGACTTAGCTGTTCTTTTAATTGACTATGCAGAGCTAAAGCTAGGTCACACAATAATAACAGGCACAGACTTGCAGAGAATGCATATTCCCAATTGTACACAACCTACTTACATTTATTATAGATGACTCCAAAATATCTGAGTCTACACTGATACTTTTAACGAGGCCCACAGTCAGCTCCTCCCATTTTAGTAGTGCACAGCATACAGCGGTAAAGCTCTTAACTTGTATAGTTTTGGTAATAAAATTCACAAAGTAATTACCAGTATTTTAAGATGAGCCTTTCTGCTTGTTTTGAAGCTCATTTTTTAGACAGGGAAGGCACAACTGACTGAAGGATGTTTGCATCTTCCCCCAAAGGATGTTCAGTTTCATCACAAAAACACTTCTAGAGCACAGAGTGTTCACAGGAATTGCTTCACCTGTGTTGTGAATATATCCACCTCTGGATCTTACAAAAGCAGCTATGTAATGTTTCATACAAATTTTAGAGCGAGAAATTAGGCTTGAATAAAAGGAAATGACTGTGTTTAACTGCAGGCTATTGGAAAGACAGAACAAAATTAGCCAATGCACATTTTTTTTTTCCCCTGTACCCTAAAATTGTTACACCTAAACTACCACAAAAAGAAAATGCAATAAGGTACTTACATTTCCAGAAACAGATCGGACTTTAGGCTTTTCTATTGCCTTAAATGCTGTAATTCCATCAAGAAAGTTTTACAAGGCACAAATTCAGTATAACCTTCAGAACAGGCTCTGTTACAAATGCAAGAAGGAAATAACTTGTATTTTTGCTTTGACAGATTTGTTATATCTAATCCAAGAAAGTGAGTAATAGAATACATTCTCTACTACTAGAGAAAGCCAGAATTTTAACCAGGTCCTTAACCAGACACAAATGAATCCAGTTTTCATTGTTCATCTCTCTCTGAACTAGACATGTAGATGGTTTCTGAATTCTTATTTTAAAAGCAAACCTCCACTACAAAAAAATCCTCCACAAAACAGAAGAATAAATGCAAACTGATACAAAAATAATAACAATTAAAAAAAAAATCTGATGATACTCTCTTCTTACAGTGAAAACAACAGCTTCTCTCAACCTAAATAAATACCTCAAAAGTCGAAAGACATTCATAACCTAAAGACAGAGCTCAAACTGTTCAGCATGTAGTGAGCACATAAAGAAAGTCAGGTTTACAGCTGCTGAGCTCACCAAGGGAGCCCGCCAGCTTCTGCAAGAGTATTTTGGCATTGTGCTGTTTGTAATTCAATAGTACTTGCATAAAACTTCGCTACTTATTCTATCTGCACAATAGAAAGTGACACATCTGCTCAATTTATTCATGCAGGCTCATTTTCTTCCAGCCTTATACATGAAGAATGTAGTTTTCAAAAAGGGAAGAAAGGCAAAATATCAGCCCTCAGTCTTTGTGGCAGATAAGAGCAACAGCAGAAGGAATTTGTTTACAAGTTTTTCAAACCTCTGGATTTCAAATGCTTTTTAGCTTTTCGACACTGAAATACTCACAGAAGACTTTCATTCATGTCTGAGTTTAAGAAAAAAGAAAAAAAGGGCTAGAGTATGCCACACCTGGTGGAAGACAAAACCTTGGATTTTTCTGTCTGTTCTTCAGCACAAAACAAATTGGGCTAAAGTAACAAGTAACTTCTAAGATGCTCCTCTCTGTTCGATCAGAGCTGAATGCAGTAGGTTTGAATATGGCTATATCAAATTAAATGAAGGACTAATCTGTTTCAAAATATATCTTCCAGCTCAAGACAGAGCAAGACGTCTCAGAGAATGCTGTGTAAAAGGTGATGCCTAGACTACAGCAAAGCCTTCAACACTGTCTTCTGCATATTTGCCTGGAAAGGCTGCAGCCCATGTCTTGGACAGGTACACTCTTTGCTGGGTGAAGAACTGGCTGGATAGCTGGGCCCAGAGAGTGGTAGTGAATGGAGTTAAATCCTGCTGATGACCGGTCATGAGTAGTGTTCCCCAGGGGTTGGTACTGGGGCTGGCCCTATTCAGTATCTTTATTGATGACCTGGATGAGGGCACTGAGTGTACCCTCAGCAAGTTTGCAGATTAAACCAAGCTGGCAGAAAGTGTTGATCTGCCTGAGAGTAGAAAGGCCCTACAGAGGGATCTGGACAGGCTGAATAGCTGTGCTGATGCTAACGATGAAGTTTGACAAGACCAAAAGTGCTGGGTTCTGCACTTCGGCCACAACAACCCCAGGCAAGGCTACAGGCTTGGGGCAGAGTGGCTGGAAGACTGTGTAAAGGAAATGGGGGATATTGCTCAATGTTCAGCTGAACACAAACCAGCTGAGAGCCCAGGTGCCCAAGAAGGCCAATGGTATCCTGGTTTGTAACAGAAATAGTGCTGCCAGAAGTAGCAGGGAACAGATCATCCCTCTGTAATTAGCACTGCCCTTCTTTCGGGCCCCTCTCTGCAAGAAGGACATTGAGGCCCCAGAGCATGTTCAAAGGGCAACAGAGCTGGTGAGGGGTCTGGAACATGGGCCTTATAAATAGTGACTGAGGGAGCTAGGATAATATTCAGTCTGGAGAAGGGGGTTCAGGGGTGACTTCATCACTCTGTATAGCTACTTGAACGGAGGCTGTGATGAGGTGAGCATTGGCCACTTCTCCAGCGTAATAGGACTAGAGGAAATTACCTCAAATTGCAGCAGGAAAGATTCAGATTGAATGCTAGGAGACAATTCTACAAGACTGTAGTCAGGTACCAGAATAAGCTGCCCAGGGAGGTGGTGGAGTCACCATCCCTGGAGGTGTTCAAGAAATGTTTCGCCGTTGTACTGAGGGACATGGTTTAGTGGGAAATACGAGATTTCTGATGCTTTCTGTTTACACATTGTTTCAGTTCTCGCATATAAATGTAACTGATCAAATTCCAAGCATAGTAAGAAAATTATATTATATTATATTCATTATGCCACTTATTGATTGAAAGTTATCCAGTATCTATTTATTAAGCATTTGAAAAACAAACAGAAAATAACTACGATATAGAAAAAGATTGTGAAAAAGGCAATTTTTGAATATTTGAAATTAGCTAGTCAACTGAACAGAATTTTGAACTGATCCTGATGGTTTTTGCACCATCATCATCTGTGGCATATCTTCCATATGGAGGAGACTTGAAAAGAAAACAATGTCTTGGAGTTTGGTTTCAAGAAAAAAATATATATATATTTTATAAACCTTATGCCATTTATATATTTTATAGGAAGATAACACTGCTTCAGATACATCAGGGTATTATATTATTCTTTGTTAAAGAAATAATAATATTAAACTATTAAATATTAAATTTCAAGAGATTGTTCCTTTCTAAGCTATAGTTTTTTTTTTGTTGTTGTTGTTGTTGTTGTTGTTGTTGTTGTTTTTAAATAATAGATCTATCCACAAAAATAAAATTCACAAGGCTAAAGCTTTAGCCCCGAAACCTAACACCGGATGATTTTGCACATGGAAGTAGTTGTTCTGATCTCATCTGAACACTCTCAACAAACTACAGAGGAAAAAGTCTGGTGGAGTCAGCCCTGAACTTATTCAAGCTCACAAGTCTATTCAAGATCAACGCATTGTTTTGCAATCTGGGAAATGTCAGGAGTTGACCTGTTATATAAACTTCAGAGGAACTTCAATATTACTTTGTTTATGCAATTAGTCTAGTAAAGTATAGAAACTAATTTTTCTGCAGGAATAATTTCCATTCTATAGTCCCAGATGTTTTCCTGGATGTAATTTTAACATTGTGTATTGTATTTGATGCTTCTGATTAAATTTGCATTTAAAAATATCAGCTTGTTCATTCAAGGGTAAAGAGACAAGTGAAAATGAAGTGAGTCATGCAATGGGAATTAAAATCTAACACTACTTTTTCACCTATATTTTTAAGGATGGATTTCATTTACAACTTAAGTGAATCTGTGCTTCTGTCACACACTGCCATCAATGTGAACAGCCTAGAAAACACATACTGTACATTCATCAAATATAGATTTGGATTGCAGAAATTTTATGGTGCATATATATATACATACGTACACTCTAAACAAATGCTAAGTTTTGTAGTTAGGCCGTAAGAATTCTTTCCTTTATGAAAAGTACATAAATGCACACAATTAGCACTGTATTTCAACAATTTTGTAGAAACACCATAATTAAAATTTGCAAAGTTCCTTTATAAACATAATTAATTCTGCAGTAGGCTAAACAAGGTTTGTCAGAAGCCACTGTTTCCAAAGCATCTTCATACCAACACTCTTAAGTGAAGTTTAAATGAGGAAAATCCTTTTCTAAATTCAGAGATGAGAAAAAAAGTGAGTCAGACCTTAACTCTGCAAACTAACAGCAACAGAGCAAAGCTGATGACAGTGAAAGAGAGATGAAGTACACAAGCGAAAGGTATAATTCAGTACAGATAAGGAAAACAAGATCAAATGGCATGGACAAGAATAGTAAGTTTCCCCACTGCTGTTCTGTGGTCTGCTTCCACTTCTCTTTTTCCACCAATGTTTCTAATTCAATTAAAAGAAGTTCCCATGCTTCCTTTTGTTTCTTGCCATACATTCACAAGGAACATTAAGGACAATGGCAAAACAAAACCTGCCTAAGCCAGAATCTCAGTCTGTGATGCCATGACAGTCCAAAACAGGAGATGTACTCAAAATTCAGCTTAGCGATATAAACTTATGTGAGTGTTAGGGGGCATCATGGTGTTCTGGCCTTGCATTTGGCATGCATGTCACTGGAGTTACTCAATTCTTTTATGCTAATATATCAGCAATAGAGGAGAAGCCACCATTTCTCTAAAACTCAAATGCATTCTGTGAAGCCTCAGGTCTCTAATGTGAAAAAGTCTAGAGCGCTGTGTGTCCTCACTGGCCGCACAGGGACAGCCCTGAGGCTTCTTGGGACTGGGCTTTTCCTCCAAGACTGCTAAGGCTGAGGTAGTGGAGATTGCGGTCAGACCATCTGGCCACAGGAATGACATCAACCGCCTCCTTCCCATGGGCGGTCAGGAATTGGGAATTGTGCTCCAAGGTGAGAAGAGGGGAGAATATGGAATGGCAATGAAGAACCAGCAGGTTTAACAACTTAAATGAACACTAACATATAAAAGCTGTCCAAAGTGCCAGCTCCTCTCAGATTTATTTACACATGCTATCTTCATCACCAGTTTTATGATGCTGCTTACAAGATTAATTAATGAAAGGAACAATGCTAAGTCACTGAAAACGCAACATATTTTATGTGCCTTTCTAGGGTGAGGGAACTAAGTTAAATATATAATCACATCTGTGATCCCTTTAGGAACAGCCATTTTGATAATGCCAGGAAGTGATTTTATTGATGTCCATTTTTTAGTGATTCTGGATTGCAAAATTCACTGTGTGTGGTTGTGTTCATTTGAATAGTATTCTAAGTAAAAATATTAAATGTTTTCCAGACTTATAATACTTGTGTATTTGAGTTATGTTGAACCATGCATACCTATCCTGTGATAATGGGTGTTGCATAGAAGCAGCACTGGGCAGAGAAGTGAGAATTCCAAAATAATTATGCTGACAATATTTTTCTGTTTTCTCTTGTTACTACTGGGATTGTTTTTACTTGATTGCAGACTTCTTCTCAACCCAAAAAACTCTGTCTTAATAATTTCACAAGCACGTAAGCATGTGTTTACAAACTCAGAGTCTATTGTCTTGGGCAAGATTTTATGTGGGCAGTTGTCTTTCCTCTTTTTTTTTTTAATGTCTTTATGCAAAAACCTGTTACAAAAAAGTGCAGGGAAAACAGCACAAATAGTTGTATTGACTAAAGTACACTGGAAATAGAAGACCTCTTTCCCTAGCAGATTTATTTCCAGAACACATACCATCACTACAAGATTTATGAGTAATTTCAGTAGCTACTATCCCTTTCTTTAAAAAAAAGCATGTTTAAGTGACTATTTTACATATAGTATATGTCATTATGCTAATTAATTTGCTTCCCCACCTCACCTTTGGAGTTCTAAAAGCAGAAAACCAGAGGGGTCCATTAACAGCACAGCCCCAACTGCTATGAGATGCATATGCTGCCCCTTCTTCTCTCTTAACCCTATGCTAGTAGATATCACACACAACAGAAGTCAGAAAACTTTTATTAGCCCTCAAGCTAACTTCTCCATCCATGCATTTTTGCATAACTTCTGATCTCTTTCCCCCTTCCTCCCCCACTGTTACTAGTTTTCAGGATTTGCTGTGATATACATGACATTTGTTTTGGCTGAAGGTTTCACATTTGGTTCCCCCCCTCCCCCACCCCCCCCAAGGAGGATCCATTACTCTCAGTCATAACTTAGAAATCTCAAAAAGAAGGATGCACACCAGAATGACTTGGAAACACGGAAGAAATAAAAAGGAAAAAAGCCACTATTTGAACAGGAAGGGAGGAAAGTCAGGCTTCAACTTGAGAGATTTCTTAATACACGGGCAAGTAACATTTCTTTTACTCATCAGAAGAGACACAGCTGCTCTTACCATGAGCAAACTTTTTGCAGAGGAAGATGCTGTTTTCAACTGGATAAAAACCTTTCCTCCAGAACTACTGGAAATTGGAGAAGTGAAGATATTTCTGTGCTACACATATGAGTTGCATATGTATAAGTCTAGACCTGAATGTTCAAATAGTTTATGAAACTTCTAGATAACTTCTGTTTATGAATTTGGACTTAGATGGGCAAAATTACACATTTTATTTGGTTACTAATAATTTTTACTTATGCTTATATGAAGTTTGAAGTTCAGGAAGCATTAGAAACTGTGATTGCTGTCAGCAAATCTGCAGGTTTTTTTCCTTTGACTAATATATTTTCATTTTTCACCCAGATTTAACTACTTTAACAGCTTCTAGGTTAGAGGAATCGCCTTCATGGTCTGTCCTCAAAAGAGCCTGAGAAACACTCAAACTTGTAAGATGGCAGCAAAGAAGGATAGTATTGATTACAACCTAACAAGTGCAAATGACATTTGTTTATTCCTTTTCTTTCCAAAACACTTGAAGCAGAAATCCTCACTCAAGGAGAAAGACATGCTCCCTGTTTCCTCACTGCAGGTAATATTCAAGGGAGTCTGTGGAAGCAGCACCTCAACCATTTTTACTTCCAGACTGAGCCCCACGTTTTAAGCTTGGCTCCTACAGTGACCACAAAGGCAGTGTGACATGTCTTCAGCTTTTGCTGGCAGCACTGGATGGCACAGGGCATTCATTCCTCAAAGCCTTGAGTTCTAGCACAGTCTTCAACGCTTCCTTGCTGGGAAGAGCACAGAGGCCAGCCTCAGGCCATCTTTACACCACAGGTCTTTGAGGAAGACACTTCTTTCATTTTTGTCTCTTGAAAGTCAGAACTTTTATGTTAAGAAGTTTTTCACGTCCCCATATTTATGCGTCCCTTCAGGCAAATCTTTTTCTACTAAGTTTGGAAAAACGCGCTCTGGAAAATTAGCAATAGAACCAGCAGAGCCCAGTGGCCTTTCGTTTCCTAGCTAGACGCCAACGACATTCTGCTGATATAAACAGTAAAACCTCAGGGTCATGACTCCCTTCCCCGTCCTAAAATAAGTTTTCAGAAGCCAGCCTTGTGCATGAATCTTTTGTGATAAAGCAAGAAGTAGTTAAGAAACTTCCTGCAAACAGCTCAACTGAAAACACTGAAACTACCTTGAGGGAAGCTCTCTTTGCTTGTTAATAATAGATTAAAATGGAGAGCAGGGGAGACACTAAAAGGAGCTCTGACTTATGTCTGTGGCTCTTAAAGGAAACTCAGACTCCTCAAAAAATACGGGCTTCTGCGAAAGAGTTCACCTATTTTCTCCTCAGAACTTTGTGACAACTAAAGAAAATCAAGAACAGGCTTGTCAAAATAAAGCAGGGAAAAGAGTGATACTTCTTATATTACTAAGCTAATATTTAACAGGTATTTAACAGTAAAATCACAACTTCAGATGCCTTGGATCTGCTTAGCAGAGAGCTAAGCAATAACTTCTCAAACTTTTCTTGAAGCAGTTAATTTAACTGCTGATTTTAATTACCTCTGGCCCACAGCAGCTTCTTCCTTGTGTTGAGGGATGTATAAACATAGCTTCGTGTCTGATTTGAAAGATTCCAGGCAACCTGAAGTTTAAAAAGGCCTTCTGGAATATGTTGAACTGGATCTCTCCCCCTACATCGATGTCCATTGACACCCACCCTATACTGTAGATGGCTAGAAGGAGACTAGGTTCAAGAGGAGGATCAGGAGTTAATTTGAACAGAAATATTTATCAGCGTAAAAGATTGTACAGCCAAG
Source organism: Centrocercus urophasianus (assembly GCF_019232065.1). NCBI lineage: Eukaryota > Metazoa > Chordata > Aves > Galliformes > Phasianidae > Centrocercus > Centrocercus urophasianus. The sequence goes on along the minus strand of NW_024885088.1, from coordinate 211,957 downwards.
TGATGATTTTCAAATATCTAGATGTAAAGCATGTAAGTTTACATTCTTCTCCTTAAGGAAAGAACCCATTTAACAATACTCAGCAAATTTAGAGAAAACTAATTGTACTCTGTTCCTGATAGCACTGTAGATTTTAGCAGAGTTTAATATAAAATGTACCAAGCAGGTGGTTTTTATTAAGACTGCTGATGTCATGTGTTACTTGGAAGTCACACAAAGCATGCAGGGAACATTGTGAAATGAAGTTAACGCGAGGGTCACAAACTCTGCAGCTTCTGTAAGATGAGCTCAAAGCATGCCATAGAAGTTTCTTGCTTTCCTTCAGAGTCTCTCCTTCACAGTCCTAATCAGTTTTGCTACAAATCCTCCTTCGTCACTCCCAGCCGTTCTCTCTTTCACATCACTGTCTCTTCTACTGCTTCAGTGAAGATAAAGAATTTCTCCCCATTTCCTTGCATTGTCCCATTCTAAAGAAGCGAGTTCCCCCCCCCCCCCCCCACTGGCACAGCAGGGTTCAAGTGTACCTTACAGAACCTCCTCTTGCTGCAGACCTCTGACATGCTCCACACATTACAGCTTCCTTACTGCCTTGAACTTGTCCCAACATTACTTCCTGCCTGGAAGCTGAATACCCAAACTATTCTGTTTCAAAATGACAAGAAGCTACCTTTTGCACTGCCCATTTTTACTCTATCTAACATCAATCTCTTCTCTTGGGTCTGTACATTCCTATCCACTCCTTCTTTCACTGCTGGCATTTGAGTTGTTGGCACTCATTTTTAGGAAGGACATTCTAACTCTCACCAGACTATCTACGTGCTTAGCAGCATCCCCCATTTTCTCCACCATCTGTCATCACTGACACTTTCCTAGAAGCTAGTTTAAAACATTATTCTGATTAACTGCTACAAGAAGCAGCACTTCTATTCTGTTACGCTGGGGCCATTAACCAAGTCTTTGATTTAATGAGACCAAAATTGTGTCTGTATTTGAGAAAGAGCAGAAGCTCCATGTGTCTCCCATTTTCTATTACTGCTTTTCTGCAAAATCAATGAGGTTCTGGCTATCAAAGACTTTCCCTTAAAGTTCTGAAAGCAAGCAGGTTTGATATTTGGGAGTTACTGTTTTACAGACGTACAGAGAAATGCCATTGAGATGAGCCTGTGGCCTCTTGAGTTAAGCCAAAAACCAGAATAGATGTCCTCCTGAAATAATTCCACTCCAGTTGCAATGTAAAATAGGACCCCACTCCAAAACACAAACAGTGAGGTTTCTGAAAGTTCATTTACATAAGACTTTAAGAGAAAATGTTGACCTCCATTTCACGATCAAAGCTGACAGTTAAACCCCATTGACATAAGGGTTTTCAGCATGCAACTGATTTCATGGAGATCCAGTTGTAGGTCTTCATATTTAATAGGCTTTGTATGTACATTTCTGTGTAAGTCAGAGTCAGATCCAGTCATCTACAAAGCCTGGGTGTAATAGTTACATTTAGGGATCTTTATCATCTCATTTCCTAGGTGGAGACCAATGGAAAACTTTAAATCAGTTCTTGACTCAGAAGTTCAAGGGTTTCCATCTTAGATCATATCTGCTCACTCATTTTGATTAACAGCAAAAAGTTTACTATTTTTTAAATAACAGAAAAGGAAATTCTGGCATCATTTAGAATTGTGTTTTTGAAGTAGGAAACAGAAATAATAAAAAAAGAAACAAAAAAAGGGAGAAAAAAAAAAAAGCGAAAAAAAAAAAAGCACCCAAGCTAGAGCTGTGTGCTTCAAAAACTCTGTTCCAGTCAGACTTTTCCAACCAGCACTTTGTAATGTGAAGACCTTATGTGGAAAGTGGCAGTGCTGCTCTTTGAAAAGCACAGCCAACCCATGGGATCCTGCATACTGTACTACTAAAATCACAGGCACCTATTCCTATACTTTCTGATAGATATATTTACTATGCCTAGTAATGCAGAAGAAATAGCTGCATAGCTGAGTGTTAAGCAGAGTTCCAGTTTTAAAGCTGTGCTCCAAAAAGTACTTGAAAGCATAGTATCACTAGTGCATTTTCATTCACCGTTACCAATTTCTGTTCACCAGGTTCACGAGAATAGAAACACGCATTTATTCTGATATATGGGCACATTTGATATTCCCTTAGACCCTCAGCAACAAATATCCCCCTCAAATATTGCTGACAAAATCTTGAGTGAAAAAACACGAGAAGGAATTTTCCGAAGTTCACAGATGCTCATAGGCTCCCTTACATCAAAGAAATTCCAGCTTTAGTATTTCTATCCTAAACTGGTATGCAGAAGGTTAGGCAACTGTCAAATTACATGGGAACTTTCAGAATAAAATCGACATCTCAGAGACAACCAAAAATTTAAGTTTGCAAATGTAATGGCATAAAGATCAGGAAAGACTTCAGCTAATAACTATCCATCTGCTTCCAAATACATTTAAGATATCATCCCAATAAAATAAAAAGCCTGGAATAGCTAGATTCTCAGAGAGAGATATGATTTAGGAGTGGGGATCTGGCAGCCAAAAGTAAAGACCTCGTATCAACTACAGCCAAATTCAAACAAAATAAAGATGCCCTGGCTACTGTTCAATCATTGTCACACGAAGAGAGCTGCAAAAGTTGAATTCCCAAGCATGCCTGAAAGCGCTCCTGATCAGAGAAGCAAAAATGAATTTTGCTAATTTTCAGAGCCCGCAAGAGACTAGAATGTAAACAACTGTGAGAAAGAAAGTTAGATATCTTTCACGTATGAGTGAATTCATCAACTATTTACTGTTCACTAGCATTCTGACCAACTTTTTGGACATCCTAGCACATAAATGCAAGGGAAGACAAAATGAACCTTCTTCAAAGAACCTGATTATAGCACACATCTTGATTTAAAAAGAAAAAAATAATAATTAAGAAAACCTTCTTGAAAATATATCTTGAAGATATAGATATGAAAAGATGTACACATAAAAAAGCTTCAAGCTAGCTACTTTATTCCAGTCCTGAAAGAGAAATCATTAGCACTCTTGGGCTAAAAGATAACACAAATAGCTCTACTAATACCATCAGGATTTTAAGAGGATATATTAAAAGATCAAACTCACCATCTGTGTGGCACCTGGACTACCATCCAGACTATCTGAGCTTAGAAGTCCAAGTAACTCAACTGAAACTTGCTCATGAGCTTAAACAGTAATATCTGACTTTAACGTCAATCTCCCACAACCATTTCATGAGCAGCAGCTGTACCTGTGGCTCCCGGGAAGGAGAAGGGAGGAAAAAAAAAAAAAAAAGGAAAAAAAGAGTTGTTGCCCAAGAGAAGAATGAAGAAACAGCCATTGATCGACATAATAAGTTTTTCCTTTTCTGTTGATATCAGATGGTGAGCACCTGTGGACCCACAGCTTCAAGCTCTTGCTTGAATCAGATCACAATTTAATTGCAGCCATCTTAGTCAATCTTGTACTAAGCACTGCTGAGTACTCAAAATTAACTTTAAAAAAATATCCAAATGACTTCTGGTATCTTTCTGAAAAGAATAAGGCATTAAAGAATTGTAAGTGAAGAAGTGAAAGAGAAGGCAAAATCACTTTGTCCCAGAAAACACATCAAATAATAAGTATCTTATTTTCATCTCTTCTAATCAATGTAATTCCTTTCCATATAGCACTTCTCAGCCCAAACAGCTGGAATAATCAGCTGGCCCAATTTCTTCGTCTGTTACAATTAAATGCTGAAGTTACATCTGCATAAAAAAAATTAGCTGCTCCTTAGATTTGTGAAAGAAATGCTAATGTTTATAATCATTTCATATATTTCATTATAATTTCTTGCTGTCTGAAATTTCTTGATTTATAATATCTCTATTTAAAGATGCTTAACTTTCAAGCAGAACAGGCTCCTTAGTTGTCTATGTGTATTATATTTCTGTTTGCATGTTTTATCTCTCATATATTTATATTATTTATATTCTGATGAACACTGCATAGAGATTATAAATTACTCTCATGACGCAGCTTGCAACTGGGCTTTAGCCACGTGTTTTGATGAAAAGTGTAAGAGAGTTGCTGGAAATGAGTTACTGTCTTCAGCAGGTTCCTATTTGGGTTTCACAAATATAACTAAGATGTTCCCTACAACACAGGCATATTCATTCCTGTTTACTTCATGGCTCAAGGTCTCATCTAATGTTAACCCTTTTTTGGCTTCTTCCAGTTAGAATTTGGATTATAATTATATAAGTTTTACAGCAGTATCTCTACTGTAGGAAGGGATAGGGAGACTTATCCATCTATAAGCAAAAGACACTTAGGGATTTTGGGGTTATTTCAGATAGTATTTATTTTCCCCAGTCTGCACTTGAATATATTGCAAATGCTGGCCATGTAATTTATATAGTTGCATGATACATACAGTTAATGTGTAAAGCTAATGTCTTTAAAATTATATTCTACCTAAACACATTTTACATAAACACATTTTTATCAAGAGCAATAGGCTGTTATAAATTTTCCTAAAAAAGCCTTCAAAAATCCATAGTTCCTAATAAATGCTGTATGAAAGGCATCTTTCCTTAAGCAGAAACAAGTCAGTTTGTTTGCAATCTGATTTGTATTTCTCAGACTATGCAAGTAATAAAGATTAAATATTACTAAGACTAGTAGAGTCTCTACTTCTCTTAGAAATGAAGCTACCTTTCTGCTAATAACAATATTGGGGTGTGCTCTCAAAGAAAAAAAAAAAAAGCACAGCAAGATCCTCTCTCAAAGTGAGCTGAAGCATTAAAAAGTCACTGTTAATATTCTTCATTACTTCTGGCAGCACCAGTTTCTGTCCTTTGCTTTAGGAATTCTACTTTATGTTTCCCAAAGCTGGCTGAAAACAAAAATTGTATTTTCTAGGTCGTATGTGTGTATTGTTAGGATGGTAGTATCTTGAGGCTGTACCCACAATACTAGATTAAATCAGCAGCTCTTCCTTATTCTTAACTGTTCTACTATGTAAATGCCTGTGTTTTATTTGGATTTCTTAATATGCACAAGGCTCATAAAAGTGATAGGGCATAGCAGAATTATTGTGTGTGCCATTTCAAGGCAGTCTTGCCACCTCATTTTCAATTTTTTAAGCTGCTTAGTTTAGTATATATATATATGTATTTTTTTTTTTGGTGTGTAGATGATAACACCAATAGGCTATGCAAAGAAAATCAACATGATTGGTAGTTGTACCAGACTTGTAGTACTCCTTTTTTCTCCACTAAACTACCTCAAAAAAACAGACTTTTTATAAAGTCACACCACTTACAGAGCTTGTTGTTGTTTTTAAAAGCCTGATGTCCTTAGGATAGTTCTGCATGGCATATTGGGGTGCATCATTTCACTTTCTTCTATGTCCGAACTTCAAACTATGCCGTTTCCCATATTCAGTCCCACTGTCTTGGCGTTCACATCATTACTTTCTTCCCAGTATACCTAATAACTCTATAAAATCGATTCTAACTTAAGTAATCATGCTTTATTGCATGAAACAAACAACAGAATATAAAAATCCATCCCAATGGGCAGTCCTCACCTCCAATTTTCTTTGAAGTCTTTCATTTTGGTTTGGAAGGGTCAGCTCTAGAAAAAATCTCAACGCATTTCGATCTAGACCTTATTCCAAAAATTTTTTTGTAAGATTAATACCACTCATCTTTTATCTCTTTCTAAGAGTTACAACACTGTTCTTTTTTAATCCTTTGAGGCAAGACTGAAATTCAAAGTTCTTTTTAAGACCAAAAAGGGAAACAGGAGACCCTACACACGTTTTCAGCAATGTGTGCTGCTTCATTCTCCAAAGGACTTGGATACTTGGATATACCTTCAAAAGGAACTGTTTACAGTGTTACAAACATTAGCAAACAAACAACTCACAGTGGTACTTCTTTTAAGTATCAAGCTCTTGGTAATTTCTTTGCCGCTCAAATGGTATGATTTTGTTAGTGCTGTTGTAGTTTGCTGGAGCAAAATATAAGTAAAAAAATAAAAATAACCTTACAAAATTACTGGACTACAAAACTAGTCAGATCAGGGATCCTGTCACTCTCCAGTAGATTTGGCACATGTATATAGATGGGCTATTCTTGACCAAGTTTTGGAAATCAAAGCAAAGCAAACATTCATGCTGCCCGGACATGATATTTGTTCACTGCTGGCATCATTGCCACTGGGCACATCACTGTGTGACACAGTCCTGGGAGTTGACATTTTGAGATGAAGATCAGTAAAGTCTCAGTAAATTATGTTTTCATGTTAAATCCTGCTAAGCAGGAAAAACAAAAATCATTAGCATTCGATTTTTTTCTTGGAGCATTCCGAAAGGCAGGGCTTTCTTTCCAATATGTTCAGGCTCTAAAAACAGGAAACTAAGTGGTATTCTCAAGTCCTGAAACAAACAGGCCTTTCAGCACAAGAAGAAGCAATATTTTTCTAAGCAGAACCTCCTGCATTCTGAGCATTTAGTTCACTGTGGTTAATACTGTCCAATACCTTGTATACCTTGTTCAGTATCCTTACTTCTGTTAAAACAGTAAAGATGCCATCGTATTTTGCTTGATTTAGTATTTTCTGGAATGACATTTTAATGTTCTGACTACCAATGTAGTCCAGTATCTACTAATGTAATCTTCATTGGATATTTATTTTCAGCATATCTTTTTGTATATAACTACACATCTACCCATCCAGAGATCTTTGTAATACATCTTGATTTAAGAGCTCGGTTCTGAACCTGAATTCTATTTTTGAGGTTTTGGACCCCACAGATCTTTCATATTTCAGATTAGTCCCAGATTTGCAGAGTTTGGGTTATCTTGTTTGTTCTAACAACAGGCAGAATACGCAAGAATGCTGAAGCTGTCACAAGAGTACAGCAGTTTCCAAGTGTGTCCTGTGGAGCAGCTCAGCCTGTCCATGGTCTCTGCAGGCCTGTGACTGAGCCAGGGCTGGTGCTGTGCACACAGACATTTTGACTTCTCCAAGGTAGTAATTATCCACGTTAACGAGCTATAGGTCTTAACTCTGCATGGTGTTTCAGACATATTATATCAGTCTGTTACAATTTAATTTTAACAGATGCCATGTAGCTTTATGGCATCGGTAGTCCAAAGCACGTAAGAGAACAACAAAGTGGCTGAGGATTAAACTTTAACAGGCAGGAACTGAACTGCAGTGCCCTGTGTTTAATCACTTTGGTAACAAGTCCCGTGTAAAAAGCCCACAGGCAGAGTTGTTTTTACTCCATGAGATTTGAAATGAGAACATAAAGCCAGAGAGAACTTACTATAAAAATGCAGTTCGAAAAAAAGAGCAGACTTATAAGAATTCTTACCTCCACCCTCAATCAAGATGTGTTTTTCTTTGAGACATTATTGTCTTAAAATAGTACTAATTTAACAAATTAATAATTCAACTAACTATAATCAAATCTCTCATTGGAAATACTACTAGTAACAGTCTATCACAAAGCAGCTCAGAAAGTCTGATATCTTCTGATATTTGTCTGTCTTCTTTCCCTCTGTAGGTGATCCCCTCCTTATCTTGAGTGTGAACTGATGATTCCCTCCTATTTTATTTTTTTTTTCTTTTTGCTGTGGTTTGTTTCCCAGTAAGCTAAGTAGATAGCAGATAAAGATATCAATATTCTACACTTTACATTATGCTATGAGGCCCTGCCACAGAGCAGAGCTGGAAGCCTTCCCTTTGCAGAAAATTACTCACCTGCCAAACAAATGAGAACATCCATCTGTTCTATATCATTTTTCTGTTGCTATTTACCAGCATCTTGAGATGGTAACAAAATGCTTTGACCTCATATTTATTGGGTCCAATCACCATGAAAAAAATACATGGTGAGCTGTATCATCCTAAACAAAAATCTGAAACCTAGAGATCTCAAGTGACAGTGTAGCTGAAACGTGTGTCTGAAAATTAGAAGTCCAGGCATATACCTGGCTGTAATCACTACAACCATTAGAGAAAACTTTTGTTAAGGCTGGATTATTTTGCTGGCAGTAATTTTACCTAGGTTTTTTTTGTTTGTTTGTTTGTTTTGTTTTGTTTTGTTTTATTTTTAACTTCTAAGTCATAATAAATGCAGGAAGCATTTGTTTAAAGAATTCTCTTTGATGTAAAGATATAAGCACCTTGGTTTTAAAATTCAGGCTTGTAAAAGTACATTTGTTTAAGACCAAAACAACAGAAGGACACAAAAATTGTTACACTAAAATGGAGAGACCTTTTTCATTAATACACTGAATGAAAACAGTGCCCTAGAGGTATCAGATGGGAGAAAAGACATACAAATCCTTGAATACAGAATTAAATCACCACAGGCTGTTAGCTTGCTCCAAAGGCTGATTCAGTGTCTTCCTTGACTCAAATGAGGGAAAAAGAGATAAGTCAAGTGCAGCAAAATCTTCTATGAAACAAACAGAGCCTTCTGACAAACACTGTTCTTCCTTGGAAAGCAAATATGCAGGGATTCATTTTTAAATTAATTATAAAACCAGAAGGCTAACCTAAAGGTAACAATACTCTATACTCCACTGGGGATTAATGCTGCCTCCAAGTTAATGCTGACCATATCCAGCAGCAGGTCTCTGTATGAAACCACAGTGTATTTCTAATCCCCAAGCAAACTTCTTAGTAGTAACTTTCTCACACTGTTAGGAATAGTTAGTCTGATTCCCCATTCCCCAAATAAATGGTTGCAAGTTGTACTGTTGGAGTCTGAGAATCATGTCTGTTAAACGAAATAAAATCAGAGACCATGAGAATGAAAAACATACCAGTTCAGTCATTTGGATTTGAAATACAGATAACACATTATTGACTGTTGATTGCTGATAATCAAATAAAACTAAGATTAAGGTACCTTCAGCACATACAAGTTTGGCTGCATGTTTCATTCCCTAATATTCTTCCTCATCAATGAGCTCAAGTGAACATTGAAGCACTTTGATACTAGTGGACTAACGTTATAAACTGAAACTATCTGACAAGAAACGTTTACTAAGATAATGTCTCTTTAATTAGGGAGGAGATAAGACTACTGCTGACTCTGTCAGAAAGTTTTGCTTACACAGGAAGCTTGATTCATTTGTCTTCAGCCTCATATGGTCATTTACAGCACTGTAATAAAGATGGGTACCATATAACTTTGTTTTTAGAACTTTCGGTAAGTTCTGTGGTGCCACCTCCGTTCTCCATTAATGAATAGGTCTGAGTCAAGTTGCCCACTACAGATACAGAGAATAAGATGATGCTGGCTGAAAGTATACAGATTAAAGAATTTATCTTGGTAGCTTACACTATGCTGAATTTTGCAGGCAACATTCCATATGCTTGAATGACCCTCTGAGTTGGGCTTCAGGTCATCTCTAGCAAGGGGTTGGAGTCGATGATTTCCAGAGGTCCCTTCCAACCCATATGGTTCTGTGATTTTGTGATTCTTCCTTCACCAAAGGGAACAGAGGGAGGTAACTAGAAGAACATAAAGAGGAAAGGAAGGACCATACAGCCCTGTCAGCGCTGATCTGCCCTTTGCCGCCACAGCAGTTCTCTAGCCTTCAAAGTGCTGAAAGCTGAGTTCCCACAGTCTGCAGCATGGCTCACAGACAGCAAGCTCTCCTTTCAGTTGAATGGATGATCAGAACTTGAACTCGTGGATTCCCATTGCAAATTTGCTCTCAACTCTAAGAAGAGAGCTGCATGCCAAAAGAAGAGGTCAGGTCAAGAGAGTGACCAATACTAAAATATGGCTCTTTTCTGTCACTAAATGTGAATTTATATGTTTTGGAAGATGTGCTGACTCAAAAACATGACAATCTATGAAAAGTCAGGATGATTTTCAGCCTAACAGCTTTAAAGAAAATCAAAATCTGAAACTCATTTTAAGAAAATTAGTTGATAAAGTTTCTACAGCTTATATCAAAGTGTACAAGTTTTTCTATAAGTGAAGTGGTCTGTTCATTTTGGCTGCATTCTTTGACCATTAAATAAAGGTAGAAGAGCAATAATTTAAAATTTTAAATAAACCAAATTAGCGTAGTTGGGAAAAATTTGGAACAGGTGCCCACATACATAGTAATAAGATAATACTGGGTACATAGGAGGAGCAAAGACATTAAATGGAATAATGTTTTATCAGTCTAAGTATTGTATGACTGGATGGGGAGACAGGACATAACACGTGTTGCAGGAAGTGCATAAAGGAGAACTCTACATCTTTTCTTAAAAATAATTCTAAAAATACATATTTTTAAAAGAATTCTATATTTTGTATCATTTGAATGCAGACACTGAAACAAATAGTGCTAACTTCTTTCTGGAAAGCAACAAATAGTTTTTGCATGGGAAAAATTTGGATTGTGGCTCTGAAATAGATGCTCTGTAAGAACATATTTTCATTATAAACACTTCCATTACTTTTACATCCAAGTCTCTGAAATCACTTTAAATCACTTAAGAACGTTACTGTGTGATTGCACACATGAACAAAAGTTAAAAGAATTGTTGAGGTTCCAAAATAAAGTACTGAAAAATATTCTGAATATAAAGATCTCGAGACATCAACAGCTGCATTTGTAGGGATGGTCTAGGTCAGAAAGCCTGGGCTTTCTTTGTGAAAACTCTGGGGAATGTAGTTGCCAAAATCAAAGGCACGTGGGTTATTGCTTAAAGTAGTCGGTGACTCAGTGACAGTGGGCAGATAAGGTGTACTCACAGCCTTCTTTGATCCAGTCTGTACCAACGAGGTCTTCCTGGTCTCTAAAGTGCAGTATGAGACAGAAAGGAAATATGAGCAGTGGGTGCAAACTGAGTCAGGGACTGTGAGAACTCAGATCATACTGGCCCGTGAGACCAGAGGGGCTGCATCTAAGCATGCTGAGGGAAGCTGCCCAATGTTATAGTGAGGCTACTCTTTATTATCTTTGAAAAGTCATGAAGATCAGGGGAGGACCTGATGCCTAGTGGAAAGCAGACTTTATGTCCATCTAAAAAAAATGCCCAAAAGAACAATTGGAGGAACTTCAGCCTGGCCAGCTTCACTTCAGTCCCTAGAAAAACCTTGGAGTAAGCTCTTTAAGCAGAATTCACTTCTGGAGCGATGAAAGAAAGTAACTGTAAACCGTCAGTATAGATTTACCAAGAGTAAATGACAGCTGGCCAATGTATTTGGCTTTCGATAATAAAATGGAAGGATTTGTGGCTGAGGAGATTGCATTGGATGTCATTTATCTAGACAAGCAAAGCTTTTATTTGAGGACAGCAGCTGCCATCAAGGACAACCCACACATGCTGACAGAAAGGGCCGATAAAAAGTCTGTGCCATCCTGCAGGGTTAAACACAATGACCTGTTCAGGGAAGGCAGAGCCCCTGCCTGCACCCAGATAGGGACTGGCCTGCCTGGGCAGTAGTTCTGAGGAATGGTTCTGGGGCAGTGGTGGGCAATCATATAATCACAGAACATCTTAAGGTTGAAAGTGACCTTAAAGGCCATTGAGCTCTGTTCAGCTGAGCATGGACATTAGGGCACTGTAACAGAGATGGCCAACAGTCTTCTGGTTGCATCAAGCAGGCACTGCCAGTAGTTTGTGGGAAGCAAGGAATCATCAGTTTGTCACTCATTAGTCTGGGGAATGTATCACAGAGCCCAGGCACATCTGTCCTTCCAAACCCCAACTGAACTCTAAAGTGTCGAGTCTTTTCCCCTTCACACCCTTCATATAACATTGCAATCTGTTGGGGCATTTTTCTCCTCCTCTTCCCAAGGGGATGGTGCAGTCCCCCTAAAAGCTCCATCACAACAGGGGCATCTCATGGAGGCCTTCTCTTTGGCTAGGACTGACTCCATCTATCACACCAAACTTCCTCAAATAATTGAGGAGTCACAGAATCACATAATTATATGGGTTGGAAGGGACCCTTAAAGGTCATCTAGTCCAACTCCCCTGCAATGAACAGGGGAATCTACAGCTTGGCCATCTCGCTTGGAGTTCCACCCAGCCTGGCCTTGGATGACTCATGTACAAATGTCTCAGCTTTCAAAAACAGAAAATGCATATGAGCAGTACAAGAAACTAGAAGTGAACAAGTGCAGACTACTCAGTGTGTAGAAATCAATATTTCCAGCTCTAAGGATGCTAAAGCCACAGTATTGGTACAAGAGAGATGATAGAAAACCCTCAAATTGAGTCAGCTGCTTACTAGGGCAAAATGCAGCACCATTTGGGTTTTTAACCTGGCTCCACAGGTAACAAAAGCCAAAGTATTTCATGATTTACAACAAAAAAATTGTCTCTCTCCTTTGGACAAAATGCAAGCTACAGCTTGCTGCTAACCTCACCTGGCAAGAATGCGGAGACAAAGGCAATCAGCTTGTGAGCCAGCCACATCACCTTGGGAACAAATAAAGGAGTTTGAAGCACTGAAAAAAAGTCCTCATTCACTTGCTGGACTGGAACCTGTGTGTGGCAGCTACTCAACAAGCACTCAGACTTTCAGCGGGATGTGTATTACATTCAAAATTGACATTAAATAACATTGAGAGTGCAAAGTCAAACACTTAAGAATTAGGAAACACAATGGAGTTGCAATTGCTTTGGAGCTTGTCCTGATGTAATTCTAAAAACATTCACATAAAGGAGGTACCATTTAAAGAAAAACAAAAAGAACAATACAAAAAAAATCAAGTTTTTTTCAGTATCATATTGTCTTTGGTATCTTAGGTATGCAAAGGAAAAATGTACAGTTTTCTGTGTGGAAGAATACAAATCAGCACTGATAAAGGATATAATTTGGTGCATGTGCAGGACATTGCACTTCAAAATATCTGTCACTTCAACAACTCAGCATGGCTTTAAGTGGTTCTCTGTTGTATGAGCAGACAGCATTTTCAGGATTGTTTTAAATAGAGAAATTATCAAAAAACAAATTACAGTTATATCCACCTTGTGCTTACCTATAACATAGATACTGGATGCAAACAGCAGTCTAACATGTCTCATGTTATACACTTTTTGAACTCAATGGCCGTGTTCCTTAGTAGTAGGAAAGAATTAGTAGAAGAATTCCTGTTGAAAACTGCTTGTTTAAACTGAACAAGAAACACTTCCTTTTTTGAATATCCATTGATGTAATATATTTTGGGAAGAAAATTTCCATTGGGTGTTTAAGAGCTGTTCCAATAGCTTTTATTTTTTTCTCTTTCCCAATATTTTTACATGCACTGTTTTATTTCATAGCCAAAACTACACTTCAGTTGAGAGAGAGAGGCAGAAAGTTCCAACTGAAAGGCTAAACCATGGAATACGCTATACAAAACCCATATCAATTACAATCTGTGGTGTGGTAGTTCTGTACAAATGTTATGACTATATTTAACCCATGCACTTAAACTTCTGAATTAGAAGTGCTTTTAAGGTGCAATTCATTTCATCCTTAAACAAGTATCTAAAAATCAATCAAATGAGCTAACCTCAATACTAAATGCTTTCCTCTCTCCACTGTTTACCATGAAAAGACTGAATAGTAGCGAGTGAAATGTGAAAAGTGAATATTTCCCATAACCAATTCCTAAACTACTGCAGCCACAGGATTTTTAAGTTAGTTATACAAAAACTTTTTAGGTTTCAAATAAAAATTCACTGGATTGACCTTTAACACTTGAAAATGATTCTGCCACAAATTTATTCATCTTTTCTAGTGAAAACAAATGCTCCTTCTCTGTATCAGTATCCTCTTGAAGTGGGTTAGCTTTCTTAGGCCCATTACAACTATCTCCCAGGTCTTTCAATTCTGGTATTTCAGCTTGTAAACAAATACCTTATCTATGGGATCTTTGACTTCTGTACACAATGTAGGAAAATAACAAAGAAGAAAAGTCTGGGAACAATGTAAGTCTCAGTTAGGTACCTTCTTTCAGAAACAAACCTGAAGGACAGATTTAGGATCTAGGTTTTGCCAGAGTTTGCAGACACTCAGACTAGGGATTTTAGTCTGTGATCTTTCACACAATCCCCATTCAGAAACTGTGCTCCAGCTGCTGTACCTCTCTCCTGGGACTCCAGCAGTTGCTGCAAATTTTCTCCTCATTCCGTGCCAGTGGAAAACTCATGACATTCAATGCTGTAGGATGAAGTCTAATGCTTGCCTATATAGTACCCTTCTCAAGGCTTGGGATACCGAAAATTTCTGATCATCTTTCTTCCAAACATTCCCTGGGCAGTGTTGGAGAGACTTGTCCAGGTCTACTGGACAAGGATACTACTACAGGTGTATCCGTGTGCTATCAGTACAACCATCCTCTGTTAAATGACAGCCAGAAAACTAGTATCTTTAGTGATCCTTTCTATCTTTTAAAAAGGTGGAAATCCTAGAAAGGTCCACATGGTCTTTGGCCACATATTTGAGAACAGAAGAAAAAGAAAAGAAAAAGAGAAAGAGAAAGAGAAAGAGAAAGAGAAAGAGAAAGAGAAAGAAAAAGAAAAAGAAAAAGAAAAAGAAAAAAAGAAAAGAAAAAAAAAAAGTCGTATTTTCCAAGGATGAAAGCTATTATAGGCAACTTCTAAACATGGGGTTGCTAAGTAAGGGGAGATAAAATCCTGTTTCCTAGCAGACAGAGTTCTTCCAGATTTATTTATTTATTTTTGTGTCCTTGATTTTCAGCAAATACAGTGCAGTTTGCTGCAATTTTCAGGAAGTTCTCTTCCAACACCTGCAAGGCTTGGACATCACGTAGTGTCTCTAAATGATCCTCGGGCTCCTTTCCCCTTCTGGTACCTCCCTGATCAGCCCCATGTAGCCATGTCTGTAAGCAGGCTTAGTAGCTCCATGGCACAGAAACGTACCAAGGGAAAAGAGCCTTCTGCAGTGGATTACAGTCATCTTAAAGGAACACATCAGCACTGTGAATAAGAGTAGAAACAAAGGACACATCAACCACAAGAAATTTCCTCATAGATATGGGTTGTCACACATGGGTGTAAGCACTCAGTGTCTTGAAATCAGATACCACCAAATGATGAAGATCTCCCTATCTGGCTTAGTGGGAATGGGATGGTACTTGATGTATCTAAGAGGATAGCAGCACACTTTAGGATCAAACCTAAAGCCCAGAACTTCTCCTTATTTATGTTTACTAAGGCAGCAGCGTGGGAAAAGCAGCTAGCTGCCTCTCTGAGTTCCAAACATTTAATGGATGGGGAAAAAAACATTATTATTTCTGTATTCTATTCCTAATACACTGCATGAAAGTGCCCTATGTTTCTTACAGGCTGGGTTTGTCAAACATTTTCTTCCTGAGGGAGGGGCAAAAAAAATCCTCCAAAAAATAGCTCAACAAAAAGCAAGTTGAATCAGGCTGGTCTTGTTTGGTTTTGTGTTAAAACTCTGGATTTTTACACACAAATATAAATATGTGAATATATAAATATGTGAATATAAAACACAATGGAACTAACAAACAGACCATGCTCACTTTGCAACAGGTTATATTGAGGCTGTACAATGTTTTTTCGTATTCACGCTCTATGTGAATTCACTCGGGATCAGAATGAAAAAGATTTCAAAATCACAAAAATTTACAGGATGCAGATCAGTACAGGAAGGGGAACACAGAACAGTATTAGCCAAGATGTTAGGTAAGAAAATGCAGTGCAAGGCTGTGTCAAATTAAAAGAGACTTATTTTGAGCAGAAGCATCTTGTAGTAATCGTGGGAAGAGAACTTTCCCCTGGGAGCAGCGATGTTCTCTTCTTCCACTGCAGTAACAGAGCTGTTTTGGGATAAATATCAGGCAAACAGTTATCACAGAAGATAAACAGAAAGATATTCTCAGGAAAAACACTGGAGATATCCAGGTGAGAAACAGAGGTTTCATAAGCAGGGCAGGAAGGCTAGAATGAAGCATCTAGATCCATAGTAAAATACCTAAGTACTGGGATTTTCAGAGGTGCTGAACGTCTATGTCTCTCTCTACTATTCATTAACTTAACAGTTATAAAATTTAAGTTTCCCTCTCCTACAAGTTGATTGCTCTTGCCAGTGTCAGTTATACATTTGCTCCACCATTTACACCTGCTGGTGTCTGGTCACTGTACCAAAGAGTGGCAGCAATGTTAATGCAATCCTGGGGACTAACATGTATTCTGGCCTATACAGCAACACACCAGCTTAACTAAATGACCTCTGAGCCTTCTTGTACCTGGATAGCTCAGCCTTGCCGTGATCACCAGGTCTAATTGGCACACCACGTTTTTGTCCTCACAG
>NW_024885088.1:161975-195531 GCF_019232065.1 Centrocercus urophasianus | reverse complement strand
CACTGCTGCACTCAACAAGACTGGCATTCCCTACAGAAGTGCTCATAACATTGTAAGTAACACAAAGACTTGTAAGCAGTCATCATTCAAAAAAACCTCTTAATCTTATCCAGTGCCAGGCTGGATCACTGTGTAAAAGTTGCAGTTAGTGTAGGTGACTGCAGTTCTCCCAGGAATCCAGGAGAGACACTTCTCAATCCTCCCTCAGAGACTGCATGAGCTGTGCCTTGAGGTTGCCAGGGAAGCTGTTCACATCATACAGATTTAAATCAGATTTTAAGAGCTCTTATGGAGAGATAATGAGGTCTTTTATCGTCCTTTCTTTCCCTTTTAAAGGAAGCAAGAAATCAGCAGGTGCTTGCTTTGTCTATTCTGGGGGATCCTCACAAAAGACTGGAAAGGGTCAGCACACATGGAAGTGCTGACCTGACTCTGTTTTTTGCTAAGCAGCAGATACACAAGAGGCTGAACTTGAACAAGTATTCTAAAATTCGGTATTGCTCAACACCAGCAACAGGTCTATAGATTAATATTTTTACTAACCACAAAACTTCATTCCTGGTAGCAAAAGTATGTAATACCCTCTATAAAGCGTGACACTTTTACATTATGTAAAATTCCAGTATTTACAGGGTTCCTATGCAGCATGGGGTTGTATAAACGATTCCTTGTTTTGCTAAGGATATTATTACACTATGTACACAGCACAGTAGGGCTGAAGCTAGTTCAAAACTACTGTGTATGCTTTTTTTTCTTCCCAACTTAAAAATCTGTATAAACTTTACTTCTGTATACTGGAAGAAAAAAAAAAAAAGCCTGCAAATGATGATCTATCTTTCTTAGAAGAATAATTAACTACTTACATTTTCCATGATAAAACAATTTGTTGTCTATTGTTCCTTTGCTTGTTTTGGAATTTGTTTCCCTGAAGTCATCTAAGGCATAATATTTGTTCAGGTTAGTTATGGAGAAAGGGAGTCCAAGCTGCTAACCAAAATAAAAAGCAAAGAGTTTGTCTAGTTTGCAGCTTGAAATGAGCACAGTATTTTCTGTCTGATATTTCCAGAGATCTTTTTTGTGAAGGCGAAGGGGGTGAAAAAATATTTATTTATTTATATTTATATATTTAATATTAGAGGGTTTTTTTTGTTTTTTTTTTTTTTTGAGTTACAGCATTATTCTGCTTAAAATACTAAATTTGGAATTCTGAGTACAAAGAGGAAAAGCGGTGTGGAAAGCTACTTTTGTGGGGCACTTTCATATTATAAACTTCCTTCCTAGTGCTGGAGGAAGATCTTAGCACCTCTTCCTTAATGTCAGTCTGTGACAAAGGAAGTGAGCATTTTTGCAGCAAAGAGCTATGGATATAGTGGCTCTAAAACCACACTGGATTTAGGCACTTTATGTTTTACTTTATGTTATGATGATGAACGTTAGTTGTTCTGGTCTTGTCTTGGTATTTTAGAGCATGTTACCAAGTATCATGTCTGCATGTGTTTAGGTGTTAGAACAAGATGCCTGTTACAGGCTAGCAATCTGACTGCTGTATTTGAGGTGCTGGATGACAGAAAGGGGGTTTAGGCCTTTCCCATGCCAACCTGTGTTTTGGACATGCTGGCCTCTGGGTTTGGGTACTGCACCCTTCATTCTGATGTTGCTGTTTAGAACGTGCTAGTTGCCACTCACACAATTGAAAAGTTACTCATTATTCCAATAAGCTCAGAAGGGCAAAGGTAAGGAAACAAGCTTTTGACAGGAATTGGCTTTCAGGAATTGTTGGGCATTGTCCTAGAATATTTTATTAAAACTATATTCTTCCAGTCACTCTGGGATGACTGCACAAAGCAGCACTGTGAAGCAGTTTTCTTTTCTTTACATATTTCTTTTTAAGAGAAGCAAGCTGTAGAATGGAGACAATATATCCCTACACACCTTACTTTCCCTTCAATCTTCATACCATCACTGTTATAAAAACACTAGCTATATTGGTTTAGGTGAAATAGTGGTGTGTTAAAATATTAAATACAATGAATTTTTGGAACAAGATACTGAATCTTTTATGTGACAGCCAGCCATTTCTTCCTCAAAAAATAAATGAAGAATATTGCAGCATTCCAGACCCTTGGAATAGAAAACAAAGAACCAGCAAGGAAATAATGAGGCAAGAGATTCTAGTGAGAAACTCCTGGCTTCTGAGAAATCATTTGTGGAAAGAAGAAAAAGATTATAAAACTTGTATCAACTTTTCTGAAGGACTGATGGACTGTTATGTAGCTACCATAAGTCTGTAAAAGTTTATTTAGGGCAAATCATGCTGAACTTAAGGAAATCTGTCTGAAAGACCGTTCTTTCATATTTCAGCTGCACATAATCTCAAAAAATACAAGGATTAGATGGTTTGAGTATTCTTATAAACAAAGTCTGGTAAATAACACTCAAATAAACATCCTGAAGATTTTTTGTTATTAAGCTACGGTACAAGAAACACCTTAATTCTGTTAGTATGTGAATCAAGTCCATCACAGCAGCACTGCAGAGGAGTCAACCTCCACTTTTGCAACAAATCAGAAAGGATTTAGTGTGAAAATAAAGAGAAAAAGATTGTGTTTGGCCTACGTATAGAGGTGCATCAATAGCTAATCTAATAGCTGGAAAAGGTGTGGGTTGGTTATTCTTGTTTAATTGGTTTGTGCACATCTATCTGTAAAACTTTCCCAACAAAATGCGAAGAAAGTTTCTACTCCCACAAGGTTGAGCACACACACCTACAAGGCAGGCATCATGCCATCAGTCAAGTGCTCATTGCCATCTCTCCCCTTTCCACATGGTTAGAGTAACACAGTGGGAAATTTACCATCTAGCAGTTCTGAGTATCATAACTCATTGGATCACACTCAGCTCCAGGTTGTCAGTGAAGGTTGGATCCTTTCATCTAATTTCCACCCATCTTCCCTGGGTAAATTAAGTAAATTTGCCTGGTAATGCACACATGAAAGTATGGCTACTCTGTGTTTCTACAAGTGCATAAAGAGGGAGCAGTGAATCACTTTTCAATGTTACCTACACATACTTTATACTTTCTTCTGTTAGCTGAATGTTGAGCAGTGTATGCCAATACTAAACTGTGATTTTCCTGCAACTTCCATCCCCAAAACAGATGAGTAGGACCGTTACAAAGCAGGCAGAGATCAATCACTACTTGCTACAACATACAGTTCTCTTTTCCTTTGTACTTCGTACTTTGCCCATTAGGCAGCTTACCAGTGTTCACTTGAGTGGCTGTTCTACACTTCTTTTTCCTTTTATCTAAACACATAGAACAGTACCCTCTTTAAATGGATTTCCATTAATCCAGTATGCCCTGTGATGTTCTCCTTCACCATATGGGCTGGTCCAACATCACCTAAGCCCTTTTTAACTTTCGCTTTTTATGTTGCAACTACAGTACTATTGATGACTGTAGCAGTAGATGTCTGAGCCAGTCAATTGCAGTCTATTGAGTTTTTCCATTGACTAGACTTTGGACTGTATGCTTCAATTCTCTGTACTGACAATTAAGAAGTTAATTAAATAACCCTAATCACAAATAAAAGCTGTATCCAGGCAACGCATAAATTGACATTTGTTAGTACATCCCACACTTTACTTGTAAAATGTGTTCTTTATTTGTCTACTACAGGGCAATTAGTTAGCATGTCTGAGAATGCCAGATGATAGTTAAGTAATCTGAGACTGAGAGCATGAGAAAGGAAATTGGTGGCTAACCAAAGAACCACCATCATGTTTTTAATACTCAATGATAAATTTGTATTTAGGTCTCACAACAGAAATCGTCTTGTTGAGTTTTACAACACATGTAAAATTGGAAATTTTAACCCTCTGTTCCTGCTCTGCATAAATGTTACTTACAATACTATGATTTTTTGAGACCCTTAATAGGTATCTTTTGTAGTTAATGAATATGTAAGACTACAGAATTATATTATCTTTTTAATACATACATATTCATTATTTTTCATATGAATTCAAAAACACTTCAATCACTTTTATAAAGAAGGTAAGCTGATGACAGCTGCCAGGGTTGAAATGAATCTTGTATCTCAAATCTCAATCTCAAACTTACCAGCTAATGCCTAATGCAAATAGTGGAAGCAGCCTTTTAGTCACCACACAATTACCTCCAAATGCCAAAAACCCTGACTATTGAAATTTTTGTACACAAAAGGTGAAGTTATCTGAAATCCGAAATCCTTAATGGGCCATGAGAAAAGCACTCCTCTTGGACTTCAAAGATAACCATAATTCTCATGCATGCCCATATGTTGCCATAAACCTATCTTTATATACAAATCACACTAAAAATAGTATGTATGATAGATTATCCACAACTTACCACCAAAGCAGTAAAACTACTCGCATATTTGAAAACTGTGAATATGAGAAAATCACAGTGGAAACTGAGAGGACAGTGAACTATAAATTAACAGCAACCTTCCCTAAATAAAAGATGGTAGTTGTCAGAATATTGGCTGGTTTTGTTTGTTCTTTTTTTGCCTGGCTTAATAGAAGGTGAAGAGATAGTGAATCACTTTGGGGAGGTTTTAGCTGACATTCCATGAACTGATCTATTCAACATGTCAAGTATTCCTAACCACCTAAAGTGCCGGCCTACTTATTCCACAAAAAAACCCAAATATATTGGTTTGGAGAGTGCCTTTGCAGCCTAATTTATAAGGCTTACAAGGGTCCTTAAATACAACCAAGTGGACATGAACAGACTGCAGGCCAGAAATCTGCACTGCCAACATATGAAAGAGCTAAACCCAATTGAACATACTCTGCTGAGATATATACAAAATAATATCGGCTTTCTGGAAAAAAGAAAAAAAAAAGTCTCACTTACAGGCATGCTTTTTTTTCTTTTAGAAGAAAATGGTTATTTGTTCCTACTCAGATATATTGTTGCACTTTTTCTTATCTAGATTAACCAATAGTCAGTGAGAAAGACACATTTTTATTGATGCAAATATGGACATAAGTCATAACTGCTGAACGTTCAAGTTGGTCCTTCTGCTGAAGTCTTCTGAGTGCGGTACATGCTTGCTGGCTCCAAGTTTAGATGCAGATCTAAGCTACAGCTGTAGGATATAAATGTGAGATCCACCTTGCTACTTTCAACCTCCCTACCAAATGATTTCCATCAAAGAAAAGGTCACTTTCTTTGGCAATAAATTTTTCTGGCAAAGAAATTTTAATTACTTTTCGTATTACCATTCCTTTTCCACCTCTCTAGTTATGCCTTGGGAGATGGAATTAAGTGTACTGAATTAATTTTAAGCTAACATCTAGTTCTTACTTCTTTAAAAAGCTCTGTTACATGTTCCCAGTATTTGACAATCTATCTTTTACATATTGAGTGTTGTAGAGAACTTGAAGTAAGAGCTGTGTGAGTCAAGCTGCACTAAAATCTGTTTTCAAAATGACTTAAAGTTTTCCTCGTATCAACAAACATTTAAGTGATGGAGGAATTAGGTAGGAAATGTGTTACATTACCCACATAGGCAGCCAATTGCTCCAAGTTGTTAAGACATCTAGAATGTGATAGCTAGACATGCTGTACTCGTACCCTGGATCAAAAGCTATGCTCCATGTTGCTCTTCCTATTAATGAATCTACAAACGCATTTCTGGTTGTGGACTCTATTTTATTCCACTTAAAGCAAGCAAACAAAACAATAAAGTAATTTTCATAATAGAATAAGCTGCATTTCTCCTACACAGAGACAGTGAGTCAGGTTCTGTGTTGTCTTATGTGCATAAGCCTTATATAAAAAATATAGCTTGTTTATACATTGAGAATCCAAACATAGCTTACTGTAAACACTTAAAATAAAGCTTCAGTCATTAACTAGGATTAGAATAACAGAGATTTTCTGTGTTTGTATATTGAAGGTAGTCTTTGGTAGTATTCTCATAGATAATGACAAAGCGAGTAAAAAGGACTCCATTTGTCACTTGTAGCCCTTCTGTTCCAGCTTTCCTATACATAAACTCTTCACCACTTCTGTATGTGAATAAGGCAGTAGTCTCAATAATATCCTGCTGACCTGATATTACAGTAACAAAGTGGTGAGAGACTTGCATCTCTCCACTGCAATACCAAGAAACAGCAGGTCCTGCAAATCTGCCCATGACTAAGGTAGAGAACCTGTGAGCTTGTCACTCAAGGTTCCAGCCTCCAATACTTCTCAAGACTGTAGATGCTCATGCATGTCCGCAGTTAAGTCCTGTTTCTGGCGTCATAACTCATCATGAAGGAATTAATGACAATTTGCAATTTTTTTAAAAAGTTTTTCTTATGTACCTTTATTCTTTGTGGTCATTTGCTTTCTAGTGAATTTCTAGTCAGGGAATATTTCCTTATTAAATTTTCACTTTTTTTTTTTTTTTTTTTTTTTTTTTTTTTTTTTTTTTCTTTTTTGGTGATGAATAGATTCTATATTTTGTTGTACTGAATGTTTGAACTACAATTGTTCAATCATAAGTGCCTTCAGGAAAGAGTTGCCTTTTCTGGGTTATATTGACAGCTAATTTCACCACAGAACAAAGTCAAAGACACAAAGTGTGTCCACCACCAAATGTTGACCTTACAATCTTAGTTTCACACTAATAGAAAATGAGAATAAATCTATTATCTGGTTTACAATCTGGAATTGTTAATGGTTAATGCGGAACATATAGTGACTTATTGGAAATGAATTGCAATTGAGGAATGTAATGCAACTCCGATTCTGGAAAAAAAATCCTTCTTAAAATGGAGGCAATAGACTTTTGAATGAGTAAAATAATAAATGTAATAAATAAGTAATAAATAACAAAAACATACATAAGAAGGCTTAAAAAGGCAAATGAAAAGATTTTTCTGATATCCTGATTTTGAACCTGTTCTTGGTTCAAAGTGATTTGAGAGTTTGTCATTGATTTCAACTTGAGTAGAATTAGTTCTCTGACACTGGAGTTTCTGAAGCTGCATGGCTTCCCCTTGCACAGTTTTACAACTGCCTGTGTTCTCTAGCTTCTCAGACCGCTGTTTCGGATTTTTATTTCTGAAGCCAACTCATTAGTGGTGTTCCTTTAAGAAGGCAATCTCTTCTTGTCTAATTTCTCTACATAGTATAAAAGAGACTAAATAACTCACAATGGCACACACCCATTAATGACAGTTCCTCAAAATGACACTCCTGATTTGAATGCCTGTGCCAAAAGGATTTCTGGCTTAAATCAATCTACATTATCAGCCTTCAAAGTCTGGCCTAAGACATCCTGACAATATTTTTACCACTCCATCAGGTTTCCAGGCACAGACAGATAAATACAGTGTTGGGAAAGTTTTCAAACTGTTCAGTAATTTAAGATCCTTTGTAGAACTTGGGAAAACATTTCAGACACCAGGAGCTCTCACCTTGTTGGACGAAGGGTGCAAACTCATAGATCACTGGAGGAATGTTATTCAGTTATGAACTCACCTACATGAAACCAAGAAACTTCTATTAAGAGGGAAATCAACTTCCACCTTTGTCAACATACAGTAAAATCACAATTTCTACCACTGTCTTTTCTATGATGGTATTACTGCCCACACTGCTGCTACAAGAGAAAATAGTTCATTTTGATATTATTATTTGTAAGAACTATAATTCCACTTTAAGAAGGTTTTCTACTTTTGCCTATAGCTTGTATTTGTATCCCACCAGCATATACTATCCATCAAAAGAAAGTCACTTGTGTGTAACACAGGGTGGCCTGAGTTAAAACTCCATTACCTTGGAAGCAAACCAAGTCAAAATTAAACTGTGATTTCTTCAGAAGTTCAGAGGAGTACACACACTATTGCAGGCTCCTTGGCAGGGCAGCAGGGAGTAGTCCTGTACATTCTTGGGAACATTATTTTTTAAAAGATGGTAGAGTCGCAGTCCCTCATTCCAAGTCTGTGACTGGAACTCCCAAACCAGATGTGCCTGGCCTTCACACGGCTGCACAGATTTAAATTCAATAAATGTTTCCAATCATTAGAGGACAGGATGAGGACCAAGTAAACTCACAGACTTTGTGCACAGCTCATCTCTCTTAGACATGCATGAAAAGGTAGGGAGCAGGCAGGGCAGAGAGAGAAGGGGAATAGAATGAGCACATGCACAGAAGCAGTGCATGAGAAAACATTGCCAAGGCCAGCAGGGCAAATGTCCCTGGTGTGCTAAAATATTCAAGCACTGTGTTCTCATCCTGACCTCTTTGGCTATGTGCTCTGCCTATTCCAGTAAAAACAACCAAGCCAGGACACAGACTGAGTGCTGGGCCACAGTCATCTGTACCATCTTGCTCTTAGCATGTTCCCTGGCATGTATTTGAAGGCATGCTCTCCCCAGTCAGTGCTTGGTCCTGGCTCAGGGGATAGCTTATATGAGGCACTGCCCATGGTTTGAAGCCTGGATGCAGCCACCTCACTTGAAAGAGCCAAAAGCATGAGGAAGGACATGAGTTTAAGCTCACAGACACAAGACATTGTGTTGTACTACTTGGCCACAGAGCCACAGAATCACACCTGGCCTGTTAAATAGTGCAGATACATCTGTTCTAAAAGTTAGGAGGTACACCTAGCAAAGTACATGAAATTAAAACACGCTGGTAATAGAATACATATTTACAGGTACAGTTGATTAAAACAGGGTGCCAGCAAGCAATGCGTGGTGTGTCCACCTTCTGTCTCTGTTGGCTCCAAGGCAGCTTTTCAGATACTGTGAACCCTCTCTCCTGACACAAGGTGGGAAAACCTTTTCTCAGAGTACTTTCCCCTTCCCCTGTGTCTACCCAAGGGCTGCCTACAGCCACCTGTGATACTCTCTGCAATATGGAGTTGTAGGGCATCTCAGAAGAGGCAGTAGAAAAGAGACTGGTAGAAGTATGTGCAAATAGCCCTGTGTGCCAAGAAAATGATGGGGGGATTATCATCTAGCATTTTTTTTTCTTTTTTTTTCCACAGATAATATTGAATTATGCACAGTATATTTTCTTGCTAACATGCAAGGCTTTGAAAGCTATGCAGAAGGGTTTACTGTGAAATGCATACCTTTATTTGAAGGATTACTAACTGACAGTGGATTGAATGAAATCGCACTGTGCTGCCATACACTGTTCAGAACAGTAATCTTGGCATAAATTCTGCTTTGGATTTTGCAGGGATTCTTTTGCTCATTTGTTTTTGCAAGGTGCTTCACTCTGACTTGCCAGCTCAAAACACACTTCCTACTCATCACTTTCCCTGCAAAAGCATAGTTCAGCTGGCAAATTAATAAGACTGTGCTGAAAAGCAATATTTTTCTAAAGCTGCCTATAGGTTCTTCTGAAGAGAATTTGTGCTCTGAAGTATATGTTTTATTTATGGAATGTCCATTGGAAATCAGGCCAGGAAGTTGCAGCTGCTGAGAAGTTAGATATTCTGTTTAATTTTTAAACAAAATTCTAAACAATGTATTCTAGTATAAAGAAGGCTTTTATGAATCATGAGTTATTTTCTGCTGATGGAAATATGATTGATATCTCATATAAGTTATTACTTCCCTGTCCTGCCTCCACTCTTTCCTACTGAGTGTATCTAACAATCTATTCTTACTATTTATAACATGCCAAGGTAGTCTGAAAAGCAAATGACTGTTCCTATTCAAAAAGTCTTTCTAATGCAGCTTAGTTCCTCATCACCTGCCACATGCCATCACCTTAAGCTACAGAAAAATTCTAAAGAACTGAGGTGAAGAGTGTGTAATACCAAATTTTGAATGTTTTATCTACAAGCTGTATTATCAAAACATAAGTTATCATGTCAGTCACTTACATGGTCTTTTACAGTGAAATATCTCAGCATAGCCATCTTTTTCAGTTGAATCATAGCACCAGATATTTATTCTCCACTCCCTGACATAACTGTCTCTGCGCTAGTTGCCTGTTACCTCAAAACAGTACGTTTCTCAGTTCCCTGATAAAAATTATTTCATAAGGAGACTTATTTTATTTATATCTATAGTACTTATAACCCATGTCAAAAGTGGCTGCGTAATTCTGCAGCAGGCTGGGAAAAACAGTTGGAATAAACCAAGTTGGTATGCTTCTTCTGTCTGGGCTTTAAACATTATGATAACTGAAGTCTATTTTAATACATTAAAATAAATAACATAAAAATAAAATAAAATATTAAAAAAAAAAAAAAAACAACCATTGCAGCACGGCAAAAAATAGCTTTTACTACAGAAGGCACAATTTATTTGTCTGGCAAACTAAGCATAGCAACACTCTAATACTACTGCCTTATTTCTGGATCAGAACATGCACATGAGTGTAGCAGATGAGCTAAGTGAACATAGCACCACATACACATTTCTATTAACATACCCTGTTTTTTCTGAGGGACCTTTCTTTTGGTAGGCTTATGATTTATTAAATAATAACCACTTCCTTAGAGAGAAAAACTAGCTGTATCCAAATGGAAATCAGATTGATCCATTATTTCAGATGCTGAAAACATGGACTAATTTTAAATGGGTACCTACTTATATAGGGTTTTTCCTTAAGAGGCTTAAACCACAAAGCAGTGGCAACTTTGATAGCTGCAATAGTGAAGTCTGCTGTCATAGGAGGAAGCAAGTAATAGCTAATAAAGCAGTACAGTAAAGTAACACCTAAGGCTTAAGAAATAATAACACCAGGAGGAGGGTGAAAAAGGAAGAAAAATAAGTACTTTCACATTTTTTAGGAAGGAAGGATGATATTTTATTTCACAGGTTATCCTTTTTATCTTCATCTCTCCCTGCAACTATGCCTGAATGCACAGAGCCTACTGCACTATACTGGTATGGTCTTATTTTGTTACTCTAAAATGATCTCCTGTCAGAGTGTCAGACCTCCTGCATGAAAATACAAAGAAAAGGGTTTTTGATCCTTTGGTCTTAAATCAGTTCCAGCAGGCAGCATACCCTCAAGTGGAAGGAAAAGTTACAAATGTTTACTGGAGCAAGGAGAAGAACAGAGCCTGGGCACATTGGTGACAGATTCCTCCATTGAGTTCAAGGCCCCATGTCCTAGAACGCATCGTAGGTCCCACTGCTGTTGACGGCTAGGCTGGACTCAGGAACCACAAAGAGAAACACTTGGAAAGTTGTGGCAGCTGAGCTACTTAAAACACCCAAAGCCTTGTACACCCATAGATACAAGGTGTTGGTCTTGGCTGTAACACGCAGCAGACTTGTCATCACACAAACAGTCCAGACCCCAGGGCACCTCAGACTTTGACTTTGTCTGGACTTAGTTTGCCTAAATCTTTTCTTGTTGGTTGCAACAGAAATTATCTAATAACCTTGTGACTGTTAACCTGCTTTCTTGCATCATCCGTCTATTTAGCACTGTACATTTGTGTGACATAATGCTTGTTACTGTAACGATGTATCAAAGACCCCAGCACAAAGACACAGCATACTGATCATATACCAAGTCCCTGTCCTTATGACACTGAAGCTTTTAAACTTAGGATGGTGGAGGCAATAGGCAGATCACAAAAAAACACCAAAAAAAGAAGAGCTGCAGAGTTTCTTTGTATATGAACTGCATATAATTTCAATTATAAATATTAGTATCATCTCAACATGACTAATAATGTGTATTTGATTCAGCTAACAATCAACTCCTGTCTTTGCATATGAAGTCCTTAGAATAATGCTGAGTGAAACAAAACAGTGGGAAAAACTGTAAAAAATAACTGTAAAAAGTAAACTGTAAAAAGTCGGTCTCGCTCTGTTTATAAGCTTTATAATTATAAAGCCTATTAAATATATAATTTAATATATATTAATTATATAATATAAAATAATATATTAATATATTAAATAAATATATTACTTCTAAGTAATGCAAGGCCACAATGGAGTCTCCCTAGAGCCTTCTCCCCTCCCAGTTAAACAAGTCCAGCACCCTCAATCTTTCTTCATAAGAAAGGTTCTCTAGACCTCTAAGTATCCATGTGGCCTCTCCGACAGTTCCATGTCTTTCTTGTGTTAGGGGCTCCAGGGGACACCACTTGTGACCAGCCTTCACTTGGACATAGAGTTGTTGACCACATATCTACAGCTGTGATCATCCAGCCAATTTCACCAAACAGTCCACCCTTCAAATCCGTAAGAATGTGATGTGGGAGCATGTGAAAGGCCTTGCACATGCCAAGGCATCAAGTATCTTTCTTTTGTTTACCGATGTCATCACTCCATCGTAGAAGGCCACCAGATTGGTCAAGTATGATCTGCCCTTGGTGAAGCCATGCTGGTTGTCTTGGATCACATCCTTATGTCTGCACAATCTTCCCAGGCACAGATTTGAGGCTCACTGGTTTGTAATTCCCCTGCCTTCCTTGGTCCTTCTTTTAAAAATGGGAGCGATGCTTCCCTTTATCCAGTCACCGGGGATTTCAGCTGACAACTTTTCAAATATGGCAGAAAGCAGCCCAGCAACTGCATCAGTCAGTTTGTTCAGGACCCTGGGATGCATATCATGTGGTGCCATAGACTTGTACACATTCAGTCTCATGAGGTGGTCTCATATTTTCTCTTTTCTTACAGTGGGAGGGAATTCATTCCTCTGACCCCCGCCTGAATGTTCACAGATGTGAGAGGTGGGAGTAGCTCATCTCTCAGTAGATCATCTCCACGAGGGGAGTAAACTCTTCAAAAGGGCTGACAACAGCAGGACTAGGGGAAATGGATCGAAGTTGAAGGAGGGAAGATTTAGGTTGGATGTTAGGGGGAAGTTCTATACAAGGAGAGTGGTTAGGCCCTGGAACGGGCTGCCCAGGGAGGTTGTGGATGCCCCGTCCTTGGACATGTTCAAGGCCAGGTTGGACGGGGTCCTGGGCAACCTGATCTGAATGTGTATTTTTGGTGGCCCTGCTAGGCAGGGGGGTTGGAACTACATGATCCTTGAGGTCCCTTCCAACCCGGGTGATTCTGTGATTCTGTGATCTACCAGTGAAGTCAGTTCAGCCTACTCTATCCCTATTACAGCCTGTTCTCTCTTCTCATTTATCGGAGTTGTTACTCTCTTCTTTCTGTGTTTCTTCTGAACAACTTACCTGCAGAATCCCTTCTTGTTATTTTTCACATCCCTCACCAAATTCAGTTCCAAGCTTTCTTTCCTGATTCCATCTCTGCATTTCTAGGTGGCATCCCTGTATCTTTCCCAGAGCACACACCCCTGGTTCTACTGCCTGTACATTTTCTTCTCCCTCAGATGGTCTATGCTCAACCATGCCTGTTCCCTGCCTCCTCTACTTGATTTCTTATGCTGGGGAATGGAGTGTGCTCTCAGGAAGGCATCCTGAAAGAACTGCCAGCTTTGTTCTGATCCCTAAGGACAGTTTTCCAGGGGATCCCATTCAATAATTCTTTAAACAGCCTCAAGTCCACTCTCCTGACTGTCAGGGTCCTGACTCTCCTCTTTGCCATGCTCATATTCCTTATGATCGTGAACTCAGCTATGACATACATCCCAGACTGCCTCCAATCTCAATCTCTTTAATGATCCTCTGAATTGGTGAGCACCAGGTCCAGTACTGCTTCACTTCTGGTTGATTTACTCAGTATCTGGATCAGGAAGTTATCCTCAGTGGGCTCCAGGAGTCTCCTTGCAGCTTGCTGTGTCTTTTTCTGGGAGTTATCTGAGTGGTTGAAATCCCCGATTTCAAATCACGGATTCCAGGAGGAGAGCCTGCAAGCACAACATCTCTTGAAGCACGAGCAAAAGATCTCATCAACAGCTTTCCCTCAATCAGGCAGCCTGTAGTAGATCTTGACCACCAGATGTCCTTCACTGGTCTGATCCCTAATTATAACCCACAAGTTTTCAATCTGTTCATGACTGTTTCTCAGAGAGAGCTCTTCACATTATAACCACTTCTTAGCATAGAAGGCAACTGCCCCACCCCTCCTGCCTTGCCTACCCTTTCTAAAAGCTTGTAGCCCCCAGTCTTAGTATTCCAGTTGTGTAATTCTCCCGTCATGTTTCTGTGATAGCAATTAGATCATAGTTTCCTCATTGCACCACAGTTTTCATCTCCTCCTTTTTGTTTCCTCTACTGTGTACACTGGTGTAGAGGTACTGATTCAGCTGGTCTATTGGCCACACTACCTTCTATGTATCACCATCTAGCAACTGAGTGTATTTTCTCAATGTGATTCTCCAAATATAGACTAGATTCTGTACCTCTATTGAAGACAAAGCCTATTTAAATATGTCTCAACACAAGATCGGACCTATTATGTCACTGTTCCTATTTTACTTTGTTAACTTGCAAGTACTTTAACTATATACTTGTGATTTTTATATTATAACAGCCAAGGTAGGAAACTGCCCCTAAAGTTTATTTGTTTTAGACTTACTGCTTCTTGCCAGAGATGTTGATGGGTGTAGCACTCTTAGAGCACAAAGGCAGGCAACTATCATGCTTTTGGTTTGGTCAAGAGGCTATTTCCTTTATCACTAGTGTACAAAGTACACTGGTATTTGGCTGCACTCTCCTGCTTCCTTATCTTCTCTTAACATTGATAACTATTTCTACATAGCAGACAAGTACATAGAATTTTGCTTTCAAATAATAGGGAATTTTCAATTCTTATTGGGTAGAACTCCCAAGCTGTTTTTTTTTTGGGGGGGGGGCTTTTTGTTTGTTTGTTTTCCCTCACTCATACCAGTGTAAGTCTATAAAAACTCCCCTAGAATCAGTGCAATTCCTCTGCTGGAAGGCAGAAAAATCCATGAATGCCTGGAGTTGTGAGCTTAAATTTCATAAGGCTAACAAGAAGTCTCTTCTTTTAAATCTAGCAATTGAATTTCTTATGTACTGAAGTAGTATACTGGCAAAAGTAGAATCAAAGTAATATAATGAAAGCACTAACTTTTTTAAGTTGTAAAGATGGCAAACTGTAGAATCATTGAAAGACATCTTTAACATATCAGCTAGAAGGCATGCACACATACAGAATCATAGCAGATACTGATTTGGAAAGGGACACGCAAGGATCACAGAATCCAATTTCTCACTCCACACAGGATCACCCAAAATTCAAACCTCATGTCTGAGAGTATTGTCCAAACACTCCTTGAACTCTGGCACTTGGTGCCATGCCCACTGCCCTCTGGTGTGGAACCTTTTCCTAACACCAAGATGACACTCCCCTGACGTAGCTCCATGCTGTTCCCTCAGGTTCCTTTGGCTGTCAGTGCCTACTCCTCTGCTCCCCTGTGAGGAGCTGTAGAATGCCATGAAGCATCGCCACAGCCTTCGCTTGTATGAGCTGAGCAAACCAAGGGACCTCAGCCACTCTTCACACATCTTCCCCTCTAGACACTATCTTCATAGCCTTCACCTGGACAATCTCTTACAGCTTTATGCCCTTCTTATATTATGGTCCCAAACATGCACAGGGTGCTCAAGGTGACACAGTTCAGAGCAGAGCAAGACAACCCCTTCCCTTGCCCAGTGGCAGCTCTTGGCCTGTTGCACCCCAGGGCGTGATTGGTCTTTTTGGCTGTCAGGGTGCAGTTCTGACTAAAATTCAACTTGCTGTCAGACAGAACACTCAGATCTCTTTCCATGGGGCTGCTCTCCTGCTTCTCATCCCCTTCATACGTATGTCTAGGGTTGGTCCATCTCAGGTATAGGATCTGGCACTCTCTCTTGTTAAACTTCATTGTGGTTGGTGATTTCCCAGCCCTCTACTCTGACAAGATCTCTTTTCAAGGCCTTTTTTTTCCCCTCAAGGGATTCAACAGCTTCTCTCAATTTACTGAATTAACTTCCTGTTACTGCTTTGCTGAGATTTTAAAGCAACTTAATTGCTCTGCAATGGTCCTGAATTCCTGCACAAAGCAGGAATTATGTAACAGTCATTCAGTATTAGTAATGAATAAATTCTGCACATGAAAAATTAATAATATGAAGAAAATGCTTATGAATCTCTGTATACATCTTATAACCCAGTATAAACCAAGATCTTGCTGAATCTCTATATTTAAAATGACTTATAGACTGTGGGATAATATTTTCTGAAGACTCTAACAACCATTCATTTTTTTGATCTAGTATAGTGGAAAATCTAATGAATATTAGTTTTTAAATCTTTATGACGAATGAACTTCATGCATGGAAGACAGAAGAAGACCAAAATATTATTTTCTAGATAAAACATTATGTCAGTTGTAGACTGACATTTGAATGGTAGTGAATACAATCCAATAAATAAATATTGAAAATAGTGACAGTAGGAAGACAAAGCATGCTTCAGAGTTCTGCAAAACACTGGATTACATTCAATATGCCATTAGAGGCACTCTGGAGACTATAATATTTGAAGGCTCCCATTTCTCACTACATTTCTGTAGGTATGGCACATGTATCTCTCCAATCTTTTCTATAAACCACCCTGATATTCTTAAAGAGAAGGCTTATTGAGTCTAGCACAATGTTTAATGTAAAAGAGAGTGCCTAGAATCTACAACTTCATATAAAGGAAGTGGCGGGTCTTCACAGAGAAGAATAAAACTGAAGGTACAAAGATACCTTATAGACTGGCAGAAACATCTGCAGTAAGGCAAAATAATGCTTTAACTGACTGGCTTGCAAGAAATATGTACTTCATGAATTAAGAATTTTGTGCATTAAGAACATGCTCTGTTACAGAGTGTTTATGAGACACATCCTGGGCAAAGGCTTGATAACCATAGGACTAGCCCTATGTATTGAATGAGAAATACACCTGTCAAAAACCTGAAGTGCATGTATGTTAAAAACGTTACACTGTCATGTGATAACTAATCTATATAATTTCATTATCAGAGAGTCAGTTTCAAATTACATGGTAAAGTCCCTCTGGCAAGAGACAAGTTGTATAGCAGTAATGACTTAAAATTCAACTGCTATAACTAATTCTCCTTCTTTCACAAAATCCTCCATTAAATGGTATAGGAAGGCTTATTTGCATGTATTCCCCAAACCAAATGATTTGTTTAGATGCCACAGGTTTATTTCTGCAGAGAAATTGGAATTTCCTGTTGATTTCAAAAAAATCAATGTTTTGGCATCCCTCAACATCAATATGCAAATTCTCAAAAACATACCTGAGCTCCTCAGAGAATGTAAATTTCATAAATTTTGTTTTCATTGTGTACTAGTTAGACGGACCTCATTCAGAAATGTTATATGAACTGTGTTCCTATCTTTGAAATTTGTAATTAAATCCAAATGTCAATTTGATTTATTTTTAAAATTTCTCTCAAACCACTTATTAGGTAAGAATACAGTTTGACAAAATACAGCAAGAAAAAACAGATCCTCAAAAGTAGAGTACAGGCACACAGTTTTGCAAGAAAGCACCTGATTCAATAACCTTCAACTCCGAGTTAAAACAATCAAAATAATTTACAAATATGAAAATGACATAATCTGTATCTTTTCTTTTTATAGGTTCTCCAAAGAGAGTCCTCAACTACTACTTTGACTTTCCAAAACGTTTGTACTCACAAGAGTACAGCAATTAAAAAAAAACAACTTTCATTTTACGTCAGCAGTATTCACAATGCTTGGAAAAAAATGGCTCTGACAGT
The DNA here is from genome assembly GCF_019232065.1 of Centrocercus urophasianus. Classification (NCBI taxonomy): domain Eukaryota; kingdom Metazoa; phylum Chordata; class Aves; order Galliformes; family Phasianidae; genus Centrocercus; species Centrocercus urophasianus. The sequence goes on along the minus strand of NW_024885088.1, from coordinate 177,838 downwards.
ATTGCCATTTTATGTATACACTCCATTAATTTCTGCACTGTCTTTGCTCTACCAACTAACTTTAACATTTAAAGGTAGGATAAAGTAAACCATTCTCGCACCCCTTTAAATATCTAGCTAACCTTTAACTTTTATTAAAATCAGGTTTTCAAGAGCCTTGTCTTCAGTTTGTAGAAAGTAAACATACTCTTTACAACGGAGCATTTAGGTCTTGGCTGCTCAGAGGTCTGTAAGCATGCGTACCCAGAGCCAAGCAGCAGGAGTTTGCACTGCAGAACCTAAGCCTTGGCAGGCAGGCCTTTCCACAAGGGAGATTTTTGTTCCTAAGAAAATGAAAAGCCAGTCCCTGGTCTCTTCTCAAATCCCATAAACCAGCCTGTGTCTGCAAGCTACTTAGACTGACAATTGTACAAAGCGCTAGAGTGAGGAAAAGACAGCAGGTACTGAGACCATTTGTGGCACTGGATGAGGTGGCACATGTCAACAGGGTGGGAAGCCTAGTTTGAATATGCTGAACATAAATGGTAGATGTTGCTATTTTATTTGTCACATGCTCATATTAGTAAAGTTATATCACATCCTTCAACTAAGCCTGTGAACAGTGATAGTTATTTTAACAAACTACTTTGACACACACTAAAAAGTTTGCACTCACTGTGTAGGGTTTTGAAGCAAATAACAAAACTAAGGATAGTCCTATTGGCATGATTTTTTATTATTTTTTTGAGGATTTGTCTAGGTGGGAGCTCTGACAATCTGAGCAATAGCTTAGTTGCTGTGTTTATTTTTTTCCACAAGCTTTTGTGCTAGTTAACACTACATGACTACATAGCAAGCCTTTGCTTAATTAACAAAAGGTAGCTTGGTTAATCCAACGTCTTATATTAGAGAAACAATTTAAGAGAGACTGTTTGCCCAAAGGCGTCTGCTACTGTAAACTGAATATAGGACTATATGAAATACATTGTGCTGTCACTGTTGGACGTCAGCAGACATTCTCAAGATTTACATTACCATTATCTTTATAAAGAACCTGTACAAGAATTTTCTTTTGCTTAGCCTAACAATCCCTATCACTTAATAAATGATTTCTTGGGAAAACACGTAACTATTGAGCAATTCCACACTTTCCTGCCCCTTGGTATAAGTGGTTCTAATAATCATTCGGCCAACAGCCACTCACAAACTTTCTTAACACATTTCTCGAAGAAGACCTGGATCAGTGATAAATTTTTTAATCCCTGTGTCCCTGTGCACACATCTAAACTCGAGAAGAGACCTGAAATAGAGAAAATAAGGTTCCTTAACTGAAGGGGAAAAAAATGAAAATGAACTACTACAAAAAAACCTCAAGGAAATACTCAAGCACAGCTCCTCATCTGCTGGCCTGCTTGTATTTCCATTCCTATGAACACACACATCCCTAAAACAAAACCTCCTGGCAGATCAAAGGCAATCTACAGTAACTGGCCTTGTTTTGCAATTAAAATTGCATTCAAGGTCCTTTATCAATATTGTCTTTGTGCTTCTTAAAACATGCAGCAGGTTTTAATCATAGACTACTCACCAGTATGCTGCTCATCATGGATATAAGCAGCCCCTCCAAATCTCTAAAGGCACAGAGGAATTTACACAGAAAAATATGGAAAGACCCAATTAGCTCTTGTTCCTAACAGAGAAGAGATGAGACTTAGTTTTCTGGTATCACAAGAAAATTTTAGAAGATGCTAAAGCCAATGAATTCACCAAAGTATGTTGCATGCCTTGGGAGCATGAATTATTAGCTTCTGCTGGAGACTGCACGAACATGTTGTACACAGACTGCACAAACTGTGCACCAGGTGATTCCAAGACAACTCCTCTATTACATTAAGTGACTGTGGTTGCAGGGGCAACTTCTGTACAGTGAAAGCAAAAGCTCCTAGTCACTTAACAGATTCAGCTTTCTAATGGGAAACCAAAGAATTTCTTACAGCTCAGAAGAGAAAGTAACTAAAGCACCCTCACAAACACAACCAAACAACAGGCGATGGTAACAGACCCCTAAATGGCAACAGCTCATAGATACTGGTACTGACGTGCAAAGTCAGAATGGTTTCCTGAAGTCTAAATGATTTTGAAGTTACTACAACAGAAGCAAAAATTGCAGCTCTGTGGTTTATGATATGAAATCCATTCATGTATTTGTTCACAGACATAGATTAATGCCCTCACAAAAATTCAGGTTAATTTCTAATATGTGATAAAATCTTAGTAAAAGTCTACCTGTTGACAGCTCCCTGACCCTCCCAGCAGTACAGCATCCACAAGTGTGTCTCTCCCATTTCCACGGCACACAGGCTATTGCTGTTTTTGAGATGTTAATAGACCTCTACTGATGATACTCAGGTCTAATGCAGAAGCTAACCTTAAGCTTCGTACAAGACAATTTTAATTTATTTAGCAGATGTCTATCTGCGTATCTCTTTATATTATCTGCGGATAACAACTTATAGCAGTCCAACAAAGTCAAACCTAAGTAAAAGCAAGCTAAGTTTTGACTCTTTAATATATATAATATATTTAATGTGCATAATCGCAATCAAATGATGCCCATCTAAAGGCCGTAAAGCAGTACTGGTTTCACCAAAAGCAAATATATGAGCAAGAGTGAGGTATCATAACCAATAAACACATGAGAGAACATCACAACCTACCAGCCTGGGAAGAAAAAGATAATATTGTTTTCTATAGTGAAATGTTTTTAATGCTTTAAAGGGTGCTCCAACACAGCTGACAGATTTCAAGACTGCCTTAAGCTTTCTACTCTGAAGATGCTGTGGAGAGGTGCAGTAATAGGCGTATGTTTGCTGTTCTGGAAGTGCTGTTTATTGAATCTCTGCTGTTCTGATCTTACATTGAGCTTCTCATATATTTGCCATATTTCCTGCTCTCAATTTTCTCTCCTTTGGACTGTGACCTCATAACAGTGGGTACAGTCTTCTTGCAAATAAGTATTTACAGTGGCCACTGAAATCTGTGTACACACACACACATACACACACACACACACACACACACACACAAAAAAAAAAAAAAAAAAAAAAGAAGAGGGAAAAGAAGAAAGAAAGGGAAAGGGAGAGAAAAGAGGAGAGAGAAATTAAGAGAGAAATGAAAATGAGAAATGGAGAAACAAAACGAGAGAAAAAAGAAAGAAAAAAGAAATGAGAAATGTTATTTTAGCGCATACAGTGCTGGAAGTTTGATTTGATACAAATAATCCCAACAACTAGAAGCTCAAAAATATACATGTGACTGGGGACTCACAAGTCTTTGCCAAGTGCTGCAAATGCTTTTTAGTGAGTATTACCTGCTAATGTTGGTTTCACTCTTGGAGAAAGACAAAGCACCAAGCTAGCTGTACATTTTAAGGGAAACTGGGGAAAGGAAGCACACTGAACATGCTTCTTAATAATCAGTGTGTTAGAAGTGGCTTCTCAGAGCTCAACGTATACGTTAATGGGTCCTTGATTGAATGAAAAATTTTCCTTTATCCATGACCAACTAAACAGAAATTGAAATAGAGCCTTTGAGAAATATTCACTGAAGATTGCTCACTTTTTAGGGAAGATGGGACCAGACACAGGAGTCATATTTACTTAAGCCACAAATACTCTGTTCCTATATTGAGTTCATTGTGATTTTCTACATCCCCTGTGATCTAAAGATCACTTGTTTGTTTTTCTCACCTACTGCCTTGCTCAGAATCGGTTTGAACCGAGCTGGTCTGTAAATGCCATGCTTGCAAATCTAGCATCTAGCTGGCACTAGGGAGGGGATTGGCTCTGTTTATAGCTGCCCTGGGCAGAACATGCTGGTGGACATCCTGCTTCTCTGACAGTCCCTGAGATGACCTTCATTGGAATACACCTACTTTTCAATAAGCTGTGACAAGGTCTTAAGTTTTGTTAGTTTGCTCCCCTTATCCCATCCCTTCTCTTTAGTAGATTGGGATTACTTAAATGTATTAAAGAAAAAAAGGCATTAGAAGCTGCTACATCTTCTCAATGGAAATCTGGACAGGTTTCAGGTAAAAAAAGGAAGATGCATGCTAGAGACGGAAAGTACTATGAAACACTGAAACCTAAAAAGTTCTCTTGGATACGATAAGGTGTTACTATATATATATTCGCAAACATTTTTTTGTTATCATTAATTACTGCCCACCTGAATTAAAAGAGAAATGTTTTTTCCTCCTCAAATACTAGGGTACAAAACAGCTTAAATAACCTAAAGAGAAACTCCAAATGAGCTGGAACCCAAAAGCTGCTGAGTGCTGATGCTGACAGGGAGCAATAGGGTACAAAAGATTTTTTTATTCCTATCAAAACTATTGCACAGATCTTGAATAAATAGTGACCAACAACTCACAACATGAGATGGAGTGGAGAGATAGATGCACATGTGTGATCATGACACTTACCCCCTTGCCAAGTGTAACTCTACTTGTTCAAATTTGCTACCTTAAATGCCTCCATTAAACAGCAAAGTGTATGAATTGCATCCACAGCGATACCTGGGGCACTGAGGAATACTGGCATGGTAATTTGGACAAGAATTCATCAATTAGCATATTTCTAATGTGATCACTGTCAAGTCTGAAATCTTTTTGTACACCTTGTAGTCTGTTGCTGAGATGGTGAAAATATCAATGGCAATCAAAACAATTGGGCACTTCAATACTGCAAAACCACAGAACTGCTCAGAAATCACAGAATTGCTAGTTGAAGATGGAATGAGATTTTTCTAGAACATACTGTAGGAATATGTCAAACTTAGAGAATTCCCTTATGAGGAAAGGCTGAGTAACCTCCATCTGTTCAACCTGGGGAAAAGAAAGCTGAGGGGAGTTCTGATAAATATTTATAAATACCTAATGGAGGTGGAGGCAAATGGGTGTAGTCAGGCTTTTCTCAGTGGCGTGTGGTTACAGGACAATGGCCTAAAACTTGAACATAGGATGTTCCAGACAAACATGAAGAAGAACTTATTTATGGTAAGGTTGACAGAGCACTGGAGCAGGCTGCCTAGAGAATCTCCTTCTCTGGAGATATTCAAGACCCATCCGGATGCCTTTTTTGCATAAGCCATTGTAGGGAACTCAATTATCTCTCAAGGTCCCTTCACCCCCCTTAAATTTTATGATTCCATGATTTGCTTTTAAATACACATTTTCTTCACAGTACCTTAAATAAATTTTTGAATTTTACCTCAATGAGTTAATTCTGCAGTGATGGTTGAATAAGCAACTACTGCTTGCCAAGACACCCTTGTAAAAGCAGCTGTTGAAATCAAGTGGCTCTTTCCTGCCTATTTTTAAGATTTAAATAAACAATGTTTTTATCAACAAAGCAGCCTCATTTGTGAATTCTAGTCTGAGCAGCCACAGTCTGAAGATAAAAAAGATGAGTTTCAGTGTAAAGAGTAACACACAGTGAAGCAGGGAGCGTGGTTCTCCACTCTATGTTAACTCTAAGTTACACACTATTTACAGAGGCGGCATAGGCTAATCATAAAACCTTGTTAAACATTGGCTAATAATTATACCTTGTACTTATTAAGTGCTTTTCTCTTGATCATCTCAGAGTCTTCTACAAACACAAATTCATTTTTACAGCATTGTAGGAGTAGCTAAACAATAGCTAAAGACACCAGATCCCTGCAGTGGAAATGGACCCTCTGTTCTATAGATCAGGAAGATATTCAACATCTTTCAGTGGTAAGGGAGGATTCAGTAACACTGCTGTGAACTGTATGAATATGATGTTCTCAGCTCTCATGGAGTTTTTATGTTAAAAGTAGAGTAAAAATGAAGCTATATTTTCTTTGCTCTCTGTTCATAATAAAATAAAATTAAAATAAAAAATAAAACATAAAACACCCCATGTTTCTCATAGTTACAGGTCCAGTGCTTCAGCCAGTGACACAAAAGCATCCCACTAAACAAACCACAGACCAGAAAAAGTTTGAAGCATAAACATTAGGAAGGCCAGTCAGCTGTCTTAATCTGATAAACCACTTCTGGAAACAACACAGTTGTTACTTGTTTGTGGGCAGATTTTAACATCTTTTTGTTACATTTTAAGGCGCAGACTTTCAGTTTTATGATAGGAAATGCACTGAATTATTTTTCATCTTTTTTTTTTTTTTTTTTTTTAAAATAGTGATGATGCCATAACTGCAGAAAAACAACAAAACTCTTGTCTTCATTGGAATCAATGAAGAAACACAATTCATAAAGTACACATCAGCTATTACATGAATAGCAACATGAAAGTTCTCCAAGCGATTTGTATGGCTAGCAGATGGTACAGGCTCAACTTCATTAAAAAGCAGCAATGTGGGAGACCAGACTCTAGGTTAAAATTTTCCCTTGACAATCTCTCTACAAACAGTATATGGAAACAGTCATCTTCTCCAGATACTCATGTGTGTAGTAATATAGGCACTAACTGTGACTAACTGAAACATTATCAGTATGAAAAGATACATTTAATTTTAATATGAAAAAAAGGAATTAAAGAGGCATGGGAACCAAGTACCAAACACTATGGAAAACACCTATTCTTCAGCAATCAGATGGGAAGTTTCCAGGGCTTTCCTTTTCCAAACTACATGTGCTATTCCTTTAATTCTCTTTCTCTTCTTCCCTGCAGGGCTCACTTCAGTGCTTCTCGAGTCTTCTCATTGTTTTCCTAATCAAATAATCTCCTTCCACTTTTATTGAGCAACATCTACTTCAAATTTAATCTATTTAAATAAACCAAACAAAAACCTGCTGTGTCTATGCAATACTTATTTTGTTTGTTTGCTATAATCCACTGCTCATAGCACACTTGAAACTGAAATCTTCAGCCATTGGCTATTTTATTCTGCTTATAGAGCCTCTTCAAAAAAGATCATACTCTTGGCACCGAGATCTTATCAAAACAAGGATGAGCAACAGGATTAATTTACTGTAACAATGGTTCATCCATGAGGGAAGATCTAGAGATATAGATGGAAACAAAAACAAAACAAAGAAACACAATCACTCACAACAACTAATATAAAGTATATTTTAAAAACCCTAAAGCCTTAAAAAATTTTTAAGCTAACAATGAACTAAAACAGTTATTAAAGTAAGTTCCTTTCTCAGAAACTTCTAATCTAAACCATTATAAATTATTCCTGTTTTGGGCTGAAGTTCCAAGAAGTTTGAATCAGTTTTACATCTTCCAGCAGCTAATGAAGACTGGATATGCGTAGACAAAACATTCTGCTGTTATCTCAGTAGACAGAAAAAACAAACAGAATATTTTATAGCCTAAAATAATTTCTCCACAGAACATTTTTGATACCACGTGACTGTGCTAGAAAAATATATCAAGTTATTTTATCGTTTTGGTTTGAAATATTCAGAGGGCTCTTCTTCCATTTCTCTAAATACCGAAGTCACTTTTTGGCCATACAAGAAACTAGGTGCACATACAGTTAAACACTGCTGAATACAGTGTTTTAGAAAAGGCAGTTAATGGGTAAGAACATATGCTCTTTGATTGCCAGTCACTTAACCAAAAGTGAGCAGTGGGTACAAAGAACGGGTCTGACCATGGAGTTAGGATGAGGGCTTTCTAGTTCAGCCATGAATTCTTTCCAGATAAAATAGTAAGTTTGCACTGTGGGAGAAATGCCTGCTACATCTCTCCAGGCAAGGCAGGGCTCTGGGCAACGCATTTCCAATGGCAGTGTGCAGGATCCTATCCTACAGCGCACATTACAGGTGGGGCCCTCTACCTCTACACCCTCTAATTCCCAGTCTGCAGCAAATCTGATCACAGTATTAATCTTCCCTTATGATGTTTCCTTGTGTGCGTGTATTTATTCCTGCAGAAAGACACACACACACACCCAAACCAGATCAAACATGCAGGCATGTGGTTACTTATAAGGTAGAACTTGCTATTACAGATATCCACTGCGCTACTTTGGCCATACTTGCAGGACACCAGTCTGGTTTCCCATGTGGTACAGCAAAAGCCTTGTAGACAGCACTAGTCCAGAATCTTCTCACTGAATTTCACTGCATAGTGTGCATTGATATTTGAGTTTACTGAGCCCATAATAAGGGTACTAAGCATTCTAATTATTCAAATAAGGATACAGGTGCCACATTTCATTCTGCAAGTTACAGAATACAGCTGTCCAATATTTCTTTTTCCAAAGTCAAAACAATGCAAGATGTGATGTTATAATTTAGAGTCATAACAAAACAAATAAATATAATGGCCGCTGAGCCTGCAGTAAGTAATTAATATCAAGCCAGTAAAAAAAACAATACAGAAAGAAACGACTTTGATTGATTTGACTTCACTTGGATTTAAAAGAAAATAAAAATCTGTTGTCTTTAAAAATCAGATTTTTTTTTTTGCAGACTTTCCTAATTTCATTTACATTTTAAAAGATATTTCTTCTATCTCCAGCAGTATCTGTTCTCCACTGTGAAAAACATATTCTCTTTCGAGTTTACATATACCTCACAACTGATGGAAGAGAACCTCTCCTCTTCAACTTAAGTCTTTGCTGAAATAATGAAGAGCATTTAGTAAGTTTGATAAGGAACAAGGATCAAGGAGGCTGTTTTCCTTGTTTTCACAGGAAGTTTACATAAAACAGGGAAATTAACACAGATTTACAAGTCTTAACTACAAATCATCAGACAGCCTTTCCCTTAGATGCTGATCACAGGACACCCACCCTTTACTTTTCCCATCTAAGCAAAGAACAGGCAGGTAAGTCCTGCTGAATGGTCTCCAAATGGGGAGAAAAAAAACAAATGTTCATGCTAGCTGCAGGAGCCACCTCCTATTATACTTTCTCCTTGGGTTGCTTCATGGCAGCATGTTGCTTCCTGAAGTCCAAGATCTCACTCACTCACTACTTTTCCCATGAGACCCATACTATGTGCCTCTCACTTTGTTTCTGCAACCTCTGTTCCTTCCTCCATAGCTCCAATTCTGCTCTACTTTGTCTTTTCTCAAAATGTAAAAGGACTTACGTAGTCACTCTGCTCAGATATCTAGAAAACTTAAGTATTAGACCAACAATGTCTATGGTACAAATATCAGAGCTACTATTCTAACATATGGATGTCATTTAGAACCTTTCCACCAAGTCCATTGAATCAGCACCTACAGAACTAGGTCTGCAGCTACTTTGTCTCAGCTTTGGTTCATGCCAAAGTCTTCATACAATTTACATCTACAGAAGACTTGATAGCTCTAGACAACATTTTAAGCTAAAGAGGCTTCCAGAATTGTTGCCCTCAGTATTTTAAACTGTACGACACAAACAAGAGAATCAAAATTGTGAATTTAATCATTTCATAATGTTTATATTCCACTGCAAATACAATTCAGTTGTCTTGGTGATTTCAACTATCTTTTGCTGTCACAAGTGCTTTCAGATTCTTTACTTTAGTCAGCTCTACCAGCTAGCTAATAAAATGATTCTCAGTGAAATCAAAGATTTCTGGTAAATTTCTAGAAGGCAAAACCATGAGGTTTGGGATACCAGTGCACTACTCAAGTTCAGCCGCAGTTTATCAGGGCACAGGAGGCATTTCACAAACTGTCTATTGCTATACTGCTGGCTTTGCAGTTTTACAATAGACTAAGTACTCTATGGCTGTGCGCTAAATGAGAAGTGCAACATAACACTTCCTGAGGAGGGTTACAATACCTCATTCGAGAACAGAACTATCATTTTTTCCATCTCAAGTGACTGCTGAGTAACACTCCTTCATGTCACTCAGCACACATGCAGCAGTGGCACTGTAAAGTGCACTGAGCAATGGGGAGAAGTATATCCAATAACAACATCCATTATTGCTTCTGTACATAAGCAAATCAGCTTTCCTCAGCACCATCTGCTGGACATCAGCAGATGCTGGAGGCCATCAGTAAGAAGACCCACTTTTCTGTAAGTTTTTTTAATCATCTTCTAAAATGAAAGAGGTTATTTTTCCCCAAGCAAAATCTCTACGGAAAGATAAAGTTCTTATTAAATGTCAGTCGGAGGGGTTTGTTGGTGGTAGTTTTTGTTTGTTCAAATGCATAGCACTTTAGCAATATCTAACTAACAACTTTTCAATTCCCAACACTTGTCTACATCTCTTTCTCAGAGGAGTTAAATATACACTGAATTCACTCCTCTTGTAGATGAGGGTACTCTCCTGGCATAGTAGATCTTTGCTACACACGTTCTTATCCCAGATTGTTTCTAGAAAGAGTTAGCTGAAAATATACACAAAATAAAGGGAAAAGACAAGAAGGTTGTTCCAGACAGAGTCCTTACACAGTGCCATGTTCCGTATTTTGAAAGGAGTCAAAGAAACTATTAAATAGAGCCTACAACCAGAAAGCAGCAATGTGTTCATCTAATCTGACTCTGATCTGTAAGTTCTTTACAGAGAGAGTGGTGAGGTGCTGGAACAGGCTGCTCAGAGAGGCTGTGGATGCCCCATCCCCAGAGGTGTTCAAGGCCAGATTGGATGGGGCCCTGGGCAGCCTGGTCTAGTATTAAATGCTTGAGTAGCGCACAGCAGTATGCATTCTCTTTTTGTACAGAAGCTCTGCGATGCAGTACGCCAAAAGCAGTTTGGTTGAGGGGTTGCTAATGACTGGGTTTACTTTTGTCGGAAACTGTTGACTCATAAAAGAGCAAAACTTTTCATGAAACAGTACCAGGCATAAAGCAAATTTCATGAGGAAAAGTGTAATTTCCAGTTAAAACCATAGAGACAGAATAACAGACATAGAGAAGCAAAGTAACAGAAAAATTCAGTACTTAGGGCACTTATAGAATCACCAAGGTTGAAATAGACCTCCATGGTCATCCAGTTCAGCCATCCACCTACCATCAATATTTCCCCACTAAACAATGTCCCTTCATACTACTTCCATAACACAAGGGAGTTTCACATTTCCCTTCCCCTTGTCCCTTATCAGTACTTACACTGGCATTAAGGTGACTTCCATATCAGTTTCCTGGCCTTATTGCTGGGTACTCTGGGGCTGTTCTCTTTTGTGCAGCATTTCCATCCTTGGAAGCAGCTAAAACCCACTGGGCCTTGATGTGAAATGGTCCCACAGTCCTGTTGTCACAGAATGTCCATTTACTACAGACACTGGATTCAATGAGATATTAAACCACCTTCTTCAGTGAATGTTTCTTTAAAGAAAATGAAATTACTTCAAAAAGTTTATAGAAAAAAATATGCGAGAGAAGCCAATAATACAGTGGACCTTGACACTCATCCTGAACAAGGAAGATTCAGATTCAAGTCTTTATTCTTGATATCTTGATTTTCCTCTTCCCTCCTTTCTCTTTATGGCCACTTTTTAAGAACCATAAAGGTAACGGGCTTGGTTTTATCCCAGTATGGAACATTTTCCCCTCTTCCCCTTCAATAAAGAAGTATATTGTTTTTATGCCAAGTCCTACTTTCAGCAGTTTTGTTTGAATAGAGCAATACTGCACTTGCTCCACTTGCTCCAAGTCCCTGAGGTAAAAGGCACAGGAAAATCTCTTAACCAATATTTTAATACTGTACTCAAATATCTGAGTGCAGGAAATTTTACACTTAGAATTTCAGTTGCAAAATGAAGGCTCAGGTTTGAATCTTGCACTCTAAGCCCATTCCCTCTAAGTCCAGGTCTGTGCTGGTTTCCATTAGAACATTCATTCTCAGTGATTTTTACAAGTACGGAAAATACTTGTAAGACAGGAAACATTACAATTTTGATTTCAACAGCAAATAAATAAATAATCAATGCCTCACCTATCCTTATCTATCATTTATGTTTTGAATAAAGCAAATTGAATTATTTGGAGCTGGGATTTCAGGTAACCACCTCTATCTTGGAAGTCTTGTGCATTTAAGCAAAAGGAATTTGTTTTTCCCTGGGTGCTTATCTTGTTCCAAAGGATGGATTTGAAGAAAAAAAAAAAAAAAAAAAAGCAGCTGCAATGCCTGCTAGAAAGGTTTTGTGCCTTTAACTGATTCTTAGCTTCCGCAGGTTTAATTATGATTAACTATGTGATTTATGCCTTCTTAAAGCGCATAACTCTCTCCTGACAGTTTCACGATCAGCTGCAGGGTCAAGGAGGAACCTCATCTGCTGGCTTATTGCAAGTAAGATAAGCTATGAATGGTCTAAAGTTCTCCTTTTATATAGTGGGAGCCAACTTCTGGTAGGCAATAATAAAGGGGAGAAAAGAAAAACTATACAGCAGCTGAAAAAAACTATGATTTTATTTTGTCACCAGTGCAAATAGAAACCGATTCTTGAAACATAATTATTTGGAAAGCAAGTGTGAAAAATCCTTCATACACCATTGTACAGAACACTGTGTTAGATGGAGTACATTAATATTAACTGACCAGGTGAGGCACAAACAATATTTCCTCTTCTGAAAACATTATACAACATATTTTAGAAAAGATTTTATTTTAACAAGGATAATTATCTTTAATGTTTCATATGAATTCTGGAAACTCAGTTTGTGGTAATTCTGGCCCAAATTTCTTGCTGCAGAAGTATTCATAAGTGAAGTGGCTAGAACTATAGAAATAGCCTCAATTACGAGAATTATTTTGGCTAAATTGATTAATTAATTTGTAAATTCATGTTTCTTGATATACTTAAGCAGTAGAAGTTGTAAAATGACATAAAAATTGTGACTATTTGCTTCCAGATTGTGGAAGAACTAAAGAGAGCCATATAAGCTTATACCACATTAATGCTAAGAAATGGTAGCATTTACCCTTCTATAGAGTGCAGTCATTCATGCGTAAATTTCATCATAAAATTCAAAATGTGCTTGGATAAAAGAAAAAAGAGATTTTTGAATTATTCTTCCCACTAGTCTGGACCATAATCTTTCAAAAGGAGCATGTTATAGTGTATTATTATATTCACTGATAGTATAATAACTTAAATTCCTACAGTATTTAGTTTGCTGAGGCATCTATAAGTGTTTCTAAACATATGTAGACAGCAGATTTATCTTTTTCACTCCCATTTATGACAAAAAGGAGGAAGAACAATACTAAAAGATCATAACCACATGGAAATAAATGCCATCTCAGGACTATAGTCTGGCACTGGATACTACAGGTGCTAGCAGCGCATTCTTACGTTGTGCAAGCACTGACCCACATTTTAAATCTAGCTCTGTTATTTTGAGTGAATGATGCCCAAAAATCTAAGTTAGAGAGTATTTGGATTTCCTATGGGCATAGTCCTGAAATGAATGGTATGGTAAAATGGTAACCTTGTTTGCTTTCACTGCTGCACTAGAAATGGGCAAAAAACTTATTTCTCCTGCCCTAGAACTAAGAGTGATTAATGAAGGCTGGAAATTAGGCAGTATCTTTCATTAGGAGTATTTTAAATAGAAGTAAACAGTACGGAAAATAAATGTCTTATCAACATTCACCTATGTAATTTAAGATTACATTAATGTAACTGCTAATTGCACATTGCTTTGAGGATTTTGCTATGTGAGTTCAACAGGTTCGGGTTTTTTTGTTTGTTTTTAAGATTGCATCTTCTTGAAAGATTATCACTTCTGGAAGGAATAAGATAAAGAACAAGCAGCTCTTCAGTTTGGTCACAAACATAGTGCCTTGAACAAGAATTTGAGTAGGAAATTAAAGGAAGGATGAAATAAACAAAAATCAACACCACCCAATACCAAAAAAACACTATGGAGTATTATCCATGGAATAGAAGCGTACATCGGATACTCTGTATTAAAAGAAGAGCATATCCAAAATACGTTCAATAAACTAGCCTTAGCCAAAGAGCTTATGAAGCATCTGAAGACAATAGAAAGCCTACTGAAGTGATTATAGCACCCTCATTGTTAAAGACACTTATTCATATAAGGTTCAGATATTTCACTATGCACAAATTAGCAGATGGAAAAAAATGTGTTTCAGTACCATAAGATGAACTATTAAAGTAGATACCAATCATAACATGCATACAGGGAAAGCAAAGATGTTGAAAGCAAAAAATGAATATCCATAAGAAATACTATACTTCTTTGGTTCATCTTAACTGAGTAATTGGATGCCATAATCACACAGAATCACAAGGGTAGGGAGAGACCTCAAGAGATCAAGTCCAACTTCCCTGCTAAAGCAGGTTCCCTACAATAGGTTGCATGTGTAGGTGTTCAGACAGGTCTTGAATATTTCCATAGAAGAAGAAGACTCCACAGTCTCCTTGGACAACCTGTTTCAGAGCTCCATCATCCTTACTGTAGAGCAGTTCTTCCACACGTTAGTACAGAACATCTCTACATAGAAGTTTTAGGCATATGCCCAGGAAGAGACCATTCAACTAGTGCAAATATTAATCCAAGATCACAAGACAAAATATGTTTCCCAATGAACAGCAAATTTAATAATAATAATTAAAAAAAAAAAAAAAGACCAAAAAACAATCCACAATCCACAGCAGTTATAAAGAGGGGGTGAGGAAGAAAAGTTTATACAGTACTACTACTACTAAGTATCCTTCCATCTGACAGCTTCAGCTCAACTTATTTCCTGAACCTGATGCGATTTAAGTGTTCTGAATACATATGCAGGCTCCCCTTGGCGCACAAATTTCCCAGAGCCACATCCTTTCTGAAGAAATTCCACAAGTCTGCTCTCAATTTTCTGAGAGAAAAAAAATAAATAAATAAATCATCCCATATTCTTCTGAGCTTGTCTCCAACTAGGTCCACTCAGTTGAAAAAGATGGTAAACTACCCAAGACCTCATTTAATACCAACACTGACATCATGGCTATCCCCTCCAAAACACTTTCAAGGTGGAGAAGTCTAAATTACTTAAGCAGTAGGGATGATAATTGCATAGCATCTGTATGAGAATGCTTTTTTTTTTTTTTTTTTTTAAAACCCACTCTAGTTCTATGATGCGGTGGCTCAGTAAAAATAGCTCTGTTTCGACAAGCTATGAATTTTGTATCCCTGATATGCCATTGCTGCCCAAAGGAAGCTTCATCAATAAAGGAAGTGCTCAAATAGAATAGAAAATGTTCAAGTGTACAGACTTAACAAGCCAAAATGAAAATGAAAAAAAAAAGTCATCCAGCATCCTTCCTTCTTATTTCTGGTTTATAAATTTACTCCAGATCTCTGGAGGTATTTTTCTATAGATTACTTTGAAGGAATTGTTTATCAGAGATATTTCACTAAATACTTACAGATTAGCAACATTCTGGTTGAGCTACATTAACTTACATATCCTTAAACAAGAAGCACAGAACAATGTTTCTTGTGATTGCTGATACTTGTGGGATCTGTTTGAATCTATTGGGCTAAATGATTTAATATATATTGAAAAACCCTTATTTTAAAGACTGATGAAATAGCAGGACAAAGCCCTCCTATTAGTTCCTGGCACACATTAAACAGAAAAGCACACCTCACAATGAGTAACACACATGTATTTATGGGAACAGCAATACACAGTATTCCAGGAACGTATGCCACAGAGTCACATTAATAAACACTATTATGTCAACTCAGCTTGAAGTTTCACAGAAGCTGTAGAGAACTACCAAAATATCTGCCTATTGTCTTTGTGCAAAGAACAAACTAATACCAGTCACTGTCACTCTGCAAACACAAACCATACTCTACTACAGTTTGGCTAGTGAAGGAGTCCAGGATCAATATGGTATCACTCTTGTGGTTTCCCAACAATAATTCTCATTTATATATATATATATATATATATATATATATATATATATATATAA